>NC_134017.1:42712635-42807635 GCF_040712315.1 Castanea sativa | reverse complement strand
TTACATGTGTATACACGTGGGAAAGACAACTAAAGTCCGTGAATCAAACTCATAGAATGTGATTGGATCCACGTTTTACTGCTGCGTTTTAAGTCTACTGCGTTTTCAGTTTTTTTTTTTTCTCCAGCACGTGAACAGTAATGGGTACTGTTCATGCACATGGAGTTATTGTGCAGGAGACCAGAGGTACTATTCATGCACTATTCACGCATTGTTTATAGGACCTACAAGCACTTTTTCAGAAGAAAAAAAAATTAAAAATGGGTCCCACAATACTATTCACACATTTAAAAATTATTTTGCTACAGTGTTTTCAGTTTTCAGCAATAAGTTCTATCCAAACAGACCCATAGACTCTTATAAATAACACTTACACAAACCTCATATACATAAACTAAGAAAGAACAAAAACTCAGTAAGGCTAGATATCGTTCTAGTTTAACAAAGCCCTTGAGAATTTAAGGAATTGAGCTTGTAATTCACCAGAAATTTGAGAAATTTTCGTAGACGTATTTTATTTCATGATGAAACCAATCTAGAAAAGAACATATTTATTAGAACCTTTTAGGGTTTCTAACAGACTTCTCTAAAAATAAAAATTACAAAAATACACTACAATTTTCTATGATTTAGCGCTAAAAACCCAAATTACCCATATAAAATGCATTAAAATAAAATAACTAAATTTAGCTTAGGGCCAATAATAAGTATTAACAAACAAAATTATTGAATTATGCGCCCCTTTTACATGACTTTTGATTGTAGAGTTTATCTAGAAATTCCAGGGACATTTGATCTACATCATAAACATAAATCAAAGCCCAAACAAACATAAACTAACTCATAAACCTAATAAACACAACTCCTAAAACCCAAATACACCCAAACCCAATACCTCCCTTGTACTCATATAATAAGCTAAAAGTACTCACTATCTCACACATGTGGCTATCCTTTAACTCCAAAAACACTATCACATCTCTCCTCACACAAGAGGACTATTTTGGGAGATCTCCCACCTAGGATTATTCCACCAAATCACCTTATGTATTTTTCTTCATTTCCAAAACTGCCTTTAAAATTTAGTTTAAATTTAATTTCTCAAAAACACAAATTAAGGACAAAAATACATCTTGAATAACGGTTAGAATAAAATTTAGTTACAAAATTGGTTGTAGTTTTAGGCAACAACCTTACTCAATATATATATATTTTTTTGAAATTGGATTTTGACAAATCCACCATTGGATTACATTTTCTTTTTATATCGTCCATACTTGCAAAAATTTTAGAAAATCAAAAATCAATTGCTATGTCATCAATAAATTATTTAAATTGCAAGTTTTGGTAGTTTAAAATTATGCATAAAATATAAGTGTATAGATCATGTAGTAAGTAATATTTGATTGACACAAAATTTGACATGTGTATTAAGAGCGTAAAAACATACAAGTCAACCGTTAGATTTTCAAAATATGTAGTGATGTTAATCTTATTGAGTAAGATAGTAGTCTTAAGTGAATTTTGTAGCTAAACTTTGTCCTAACGGTTAAAAAATGAATTAAAATAAAATATAAAGATAAGAGGTAATATATTCATTGAAACAACTCTTAAATATAGTTAACTTCATAGCCCTTGTTTATTTATAATTATAACTTATAAATATCGAAATATTCAATACTCTCACATTCATGCAAATACTTACTTTTTTTATTAAAAAAATACTAGTTGATAACTTGTGCAATGTATAAAAAAGTTTGACATGATATCATTTTTTTATTTGTCTAAATATGAAATTTAATAATTATGATAATTATTAATAGATAATTATTATGATTATATTTGCAAATGTAATTATATATTCTAACATTAGTCATTTACTATGATTGTGTTGCAGTATACTATCAAAAGAGAACTCTAGCCCATGGCCATGACCTAGACCTAATAAAATCAAGAAAAAGATATTTTCCCAAGACTTCATCAGTTGGGCTGTGATGCTAAAATTTCGTGCATCCACTCTGGGCCCTTAAACTAAGCCTAGAAGATTCGGTTCTACAGCAAAACCAACCCAAACTATTCTACACTGGAAATACTCAAGCCACATGGTTAGCAACTATTGGATTACATGCTATTTATGCTTTTAATACACGTTAAAATTTGTGTCAATCGGATGTTATTTACCATATGATCTATAAACTTATTTTTTATACAAAATGTTAGATTACAAAAACTTATAATTTAAACAATTGATTGATGACATAGTTATTGATCTTTGATTATTTGAAAATTTTGTAAGTATGGTAAACATAAAAAGAAAATGTAATATAATAGTGAATTTGTCAAATTCATATCCAATAAAAAGATATTGAATAAAGTTGTAGTATTAGGTTACAATCAAATTTGTAA
This sequence comes from Castanea sativa, assembly GCF_040712315.1. NCBI lineage: Eukaryota > Viridiplantae > Streptophyta > Magnoliopsida > Fagales > Fagaceae > Castanea > Castanea sativa. The sequence goes on along the minus strand of NC_134017.1, from coordinate 42,805,229 downwards.
CCAAATTTTTGTCCTATTCTTTTCAAGTGAAATTCTTTAATTTATATTTGATTTTTAAATAACTTGTGCATTATACAAGGACAAAATCTCCTCTAAATTGATTTGGAGGAAATTCATTTGAACCTACACTTGTTTTAATGATACATCCCAGCCTCCAAACTGGATACAGCCATGCTAAAAATGTTTATAAATTAGTGGTTGTCTCCTCTTTTGCTCGCCATATGTCTAATGACTTGTAAAAACAGCAAAATTCCTCTTGTTCGATCTCATACTAAAAAAGAAAAAGAAAAAGAACATCTTATTCATGAACAAAACATTTTAAATGTGATGTTGACTCAATTTCCCCATTGTGATTGGCACTGAAAAAGGAATTTAGTACCATGAGTCTGCATTCCACCCTGTTCATAGACATAGTGGCATCCTCTCATGGTTTAGGATGCAAATCTAGCTTGTGTTGCAGAGACGTTAAATAACTATATTGACGTCGACCAGATAAAAAAAAGGAGGGCGAGACATTATATTGTTCAAAGCAGTGAACGGAGCTAAGAACATAAAATTTATGTTGAAAATCTATTTGCATTTCATTCATGCTGAAGGACCATGGCTGCTTTGGATATTTCAGACAACCACCCTTTTGGGCTTCTGTTTAGAAGGAGATACATGCTGATGCAATAGAGTAGTATTTGTGTCAAGGTAGTGGAGGACTATCACCATAAGGATGGAACAAACAAACATGGGTATTGGCCCAAAAAACCACAGGAGCAAATTAAGAGCAAAATAAAGTGCTCTTAGTCCAAGTGACCAAAAATCACTACCCCTTATTACTGCCATTTCCACATATCTCACAGGTATGTCACTATCTGGGGTGCTTATTATATAGTTTGCGTGGACAAAGTTCCTTGCTGACTGAACGAAGCACGAGAAAGCGAGGAGGAAGCATATTAGGAGGCTTATGTACTTGATAGACATGGTAGATGACCTTGTGTCTCCATAGATTAACTCACTCTTCAGGAAGCTAGTGGAAGAATTGGCGATCCAAGCTCCAATGAGAGAACAGAGAGTTAGAGAGACTGATGCCAAGAATGTTGCTGCTGATGTGTTGGTTGATAGCACTGATAAAGCTGTGCCAACATCCTTTTTATCAATCTGCGATGAACAAATTAATAAGTATTAGAAAAACTGGGTGAGTTTTGGTTAAACTTTAATAGAAAGGATGGAAGAAAGTAGGAGTTATATACTAATACTGGCCTGCATAATTCTTTCAACCCATGCTATTTTGTCATTGTTCTCAAAGCCCATTATTGTGGTGTGAGGAAGATTAAGATATCTGTGAAGAAGGAAGAGATGATATGCAAACATGATGAGCAACCCACTTGGGACCAAAAATAGATCTAGGTACTCCTTTTGGAAAGTCATAAGTTTCCTTTTCTTTTTAAGTACAGATTGATGGAAATGGAGTACTTAAATGGATTTCAGAACCTGAATCAGAATCAGTATCAGAATCCTAACATCAAACCAAATCTGTTAAAGATATGATTAAAGAACCCCTCCCACTAACTTTTATGCATAATATTATCAAACTACTCTAATATTTATATATGATACAAACTCTCAACATTGTTGAGAGAGAGAGAGAGAGAGCAGAATACTATTTCCAAGATAGACACTACCGCATGTGTGTTCTTACACGTTCCTGTTTGGAATTTGAAGTAAGGCTACTTTGACTTCTTCCACTTTCCAGTAATGAACAATTATTTTGAAAATAGAAAATAAAGAAAAAAATAGCCACCGCTACCACCATACAAGTATAATTGTATAATAAACCCACTTGAAACTTATACTAAGAAGGTATCCTCAAATGGTAACCATGAGTTCTTCTAAGATTAACTGAGGCATGGTCCAATTCTTTTGGGAACTTTTAGATGGCCATTACTATGATTTTGACTTGCCAAAGTAAACATATCAAATTCAATATTTATAAAAAATCTGTACATAAGGCCCACATTTGAGCCTTTACACAAAGGTTTGGGCATGAGCCTTGACAAAGTTCCATTATTGAATATGAACCAGAGAAAATTTTCCTTATTTTCTGTTTCACGCCGCCCTCTAGAATCTAGATAACTTGTGTATCAATAGTACTAGCATGACCAACTGTGAACGACTTTTCAATTTCATTGACTATATATAAATGTTGTTAATCAATTAGGTAGCAATTTGAAATTAGAAATAATACTACCTACCGGGATAAATAAGAACTTATTTTCTAATTAACCTATTTCACATTCAGTATTTTTGTTGTGACATGAAGGCATTCATAAGACACAGACTTATCTATACTGTCGCGTATAGAAATTGAGAATCTGACCGCAGAACTTCTTCCACAGTATTTGGAGAGACTGTGTGGATCAAAGTTTTTTTAAAAATGGCTTATCACATTAACTATGCTTCCTCTGACCATGACAAGCAGGGTCCGGTTTGGTTTGGAACCATGTTTTCTCATAATTTCTCAGAAAATCGGATCACATGTTTTTAGATTCCTACAACAAAAACTGGTGATAAGATAAAAATTTAGCTTTAAATCTATTATAATTAAAGTTTTCATCAGCAAACGTGCGCACAGAACAGATGATTTTGGTTAGGCATAGAATCTATGGACTTTGATTAAAAAATAAAGATTATAGAACTCAAAAAAGTTGTTCACTGAGAAGAGATAGTCTATAGACAAAAAAGTGGTTCCAGTTAGCTCAACTGGTAAAGTTTCTGATGGTTATTATAAAGAGCTATTATCAGGAGCGGACGTCATAGGATGAAACTCTCTCCAAAAATAATAATAATAATAATAAAGAAAAAATTCATAATTATTAATGGTAAGTAAAAAAAAAAAATGAGGTTGGTGATAAACACAAATGACAACCAGTAAAAACTTACCAATTTAAATGTTGTAAATTTTTTTTTTTATGCCTGTAGCATTATTAGACAGGAATTAGAATGTTTAATGCATGTAAGAAAACAGCAGACCACGTGGGATGCAAGACAAACCATGAGTGAAATAAATTGAATGCAATACAATACACAATATAAGAATTGACTACAGCATTCTTTTCTTGACACAAATTTCATATCTTTAAATATTAAAGTGAGTTTTAGGAGTACGCAATTTCAAGACTGACAACACCTCAATTCCCTGGCTTACAATATATGATTTATTCAACGATTATGAAAATCTTAGTACATGAACATTACGTAATTGCTGCTAAGGATAAACCTCAATAAGGGACCTTAAACCAAATAAGGGTTTTATCTTGTAATGACTAAAACCAGCCTCCAAGAATAGTTTTTCCAATTCCTTCTCATGTCTCTCTCTTCCAGTAACCACAACCATCATCAACATGTCAAAAAAGAGTTTTGCGCTGGTAATTTCATGCTCATCTTTCTTCTCATCAATCACTATGTCTATGATGATCACCTTTCCCTCCTTTCCTTTGTTTGAAATAGCTTCTCGGCATTTTTTCAGTACCTTCACGCATTCTTCATCACTCAAAGCGTGTAAAACCAACTGCAATTAGTTATTTTCACCATCAAGACAATCAAAACATGATGTAATTTATTTAGGCTAACCATATATAACACAACCAATAGGGCCGGCTCAACAACTTTAGGGGCCTTAGGCAAAAATTTTAAGTGAGGTTTTTATTTATTTATTTAGTTAAATATTAATAAAATAATATATATTGAATTTTTTTTTATTTAAACTATATTTTTCTTGGTTTTTGAGATACAAAATCACTAATTAAGTTTTTGTATTTAAGTTCTTCTAACATTTCTTTATTAATTGATAATATAGCTAATCCACATAATATTTCTTGTGACATAGTAGATCTTAAATAAGATTTTGTTAATTTTAATATAGCTAATCCACTTAATCTTTTTTTTTAAAATAAAATTTAATTTATTACATGGTTCAATAAATTAGTGTCACTATAATACAAATGAGTTGATATGATACACATCAAATTATTAATAAGTATGATAATTTATAATAATTGATAAAGTAAGAAAACATGTTGTCCTATGACTGTGGGCCACTGGGCTGTGCAGCCTTTGCAACTTGTGCAGTGTGCAATGCGCAACTGTGCAACCTGTGCTGCTGTACAGTGCGTACAGAAAACGTGTTGTCCAACCTAAATTTAATTTTGTTAGTTAAAGTTTGACTATTTTTGTTTTTTCCCATTTTAATCTTCTGCATTTTAGGATACAATGACCCTTTTAATGCATTTTATTCACCAATTAAAGTACTTAAAAAAATTTTAATTAAAATATATAGATAAATATATTATATATATAATTTTTTTTTTACAAGTTGGGACCTTCTTTTATTTGGAGGTCTTAAGTGATTGCATCACCTATTGAGCCACACTGACAGCCAAGAGTATAATCATTCTCTAAAATTTTGCTCTTCCTCATTGTATCATCACTTCACCTAAAGTTTGAAATTGACTATCAGTTTGTGCATAACATGAGAGCTGTTGGAATTTGAGGTTGTGGAAGCACATGTCTATGAACAAGAAAAAAAGTCCACACAAGACAATATTACCTAACATGGTTTGACCAATAATGTGTGTATATCCAGGAATCAAACTCATAGACTCTTAAAATAACACTTATACAAACCTCATAAACATAAACTAATGAAGAACGGAAATGCAATAAGGCTAGATATAGTTCTAGTTTAACAAAACATTTGAGAATTTAGGGAATGGAGCTTGGAATATCTACCAAAAATTTGAGAAATTTTCGTAGAAGTATTTTATTCAAGCATGATGAAACCGGTCTAGAATAGTACATATTTAATTATTGGAGCCTTTTAGGGCTTCTAACAAGCTTCTCTAAAAATAAAACATATAAAAATAAGAAGCAGTTTTCTACGATTTTGCTAAAAAACCAAATTACCCGAATTAAATATGTTAAAATGAAATAACTAAATTTAGTTTAGGTGGTGAATAATCCCTATATATTAAGAAGATTCAGAAAGTTAGTTATGACTTCAAAAAGTGTTTAAAATATTCCTGATTTAATTAGATAATCCTTATTCTTAAAAAATAAAAAATAAGGTTAAAATTGTAATTCAATAAAATTCAAAAAAAAAAAACTACCAAATAAACTTTTTTTCCCTAACAATTAGTACACTCTTTATTTGAATAGAGAAATGATATATCCACAACATTTTTACAACATTTTTACAACAAATCTTAAGTGGCAGGTTGTTACTGGTTGTTATTGTTGGGGCAAAAAAGTAATTTTAGTGTTAGGTTCAAATTTGAACCTATAACAACTAACCACCTATGATTTGTTGTAAAATTGTTGTAAAAATGTTGTGGACGTAGCACATCTCATTTGAATATATCTCACACATGTTTAATACATTTTTTTCTTAAAACCTAACTTACACTAAACCTAGCCGTTTACTTATTTTCAAATCCTAAATTTTAATTTTTTAAAAATTCATTCTTATATAACCTCTCTGATAATAGATTAATTCAAATTTAAAAATTACATTAAACTCAAGGAAAAAAAAAAAGAGTTTCATCACACATGTAGAGCCTGTGTGATGAGTTTAGTAAGTATTAAGGTACAAAATTATAAAATTACACCCCTTTGACATGATTTTTGATTGTCCAGTTAATCAAGAAATTCCAGAGACAATATTTGTTCTGCATCATAAACATAAACCAAAGCCCAAACAAACATACAAATATAACAAACACAACTCCTAAAACCCAAATACATCCAATACCGAGGAGTCCAAGTAGAACCTATCTGCCCACTGTGTAAAGATGATATAAAATCTGTTGAGCATGCTATCTTTAAATATGAGATAGCTGGTTGTGTGCGGAAGATGTGGGTGGACTGCCCCATTAGTATGATGGATATCAATAGGGATGTTTCAGATCTGGCCATTGAAATTCTCCACCAAGGAACCCAAAGGGATCTAGAGAAGTTTTTTGGAGTGGCTTGGAGGATTTGTTAAATAAGAACCAGGTAATTTATGAGGAAAATGGAGAACCAGCAGCTCATATTTGGGGGTCTGCAATTTGTATGATTGAAGACTACAAAGATGTAAATGGATTGAAGGCAAAGCACAAAGAGAACAAGAAGCAACAATGGGAACCTCCACCAGAGGGTTTCTACTCTATAAATGTGGATGGTGCCATTCCTTTGACCAATGGTCAATCTGGAGTGGGATTGTTAATTTGAGATTGGAATAGAAGAGTGATAGTTGCTGTGTCTATGCCCCTTCCTGAAAGATACTATGTTGAGGAAACTGAAGCAATTGCAATTGAGCAAGGTTTAGTTTTGGCTAAAGACCTGGGCTTGGAGAAAGTCATTGTTGAGGGTGACTCCCTCCTAACTATCCAAGTTGTTGAAACCGTGGATGTTACTTGTTAGGTGGTTGCTGGACACATTATAAAAGGTATTGGGCAGGTTTGTAGCAGCTTTCAAGAGGCAAAAGTCAGACACATTGACAGGAACAGCAACAAAATAGCCCATGAACTCGCCCAACATGCCAAAAAATCTAGAGAAAAATCTATTTGGAGGAGTGAGTTCCCAGGTTTTTTGTTTGATCTTCTTAAATTAGAGGGATCAGTCTTGACGGGGTTCTTGGTTTTTGGTCTATGTTGTTACTGTTCTGTTAGCTGTTGATGTGTCTTGTCTGCTCTTTGTATCTGGTTTTTTTTGCCTACTAATGAGAATTCAGTCTCTTTTCAAAAAAAATACACCCAATATCGCTCTCGCTCTCACATAATAAATGAATTCACCATCTCACACATGCAGGTATTTTTCAACTTCAAAAACACTATCACATCACTCCTCATACAAGCGTACTATTTTGCGAGAGCCCCACCTAGGATTATTCCACAAAACTTATTTATGGATCTCGTATTTTATTCCTTGATAATTAAGGAATATTCGTTTTTCCAAGTAAAGATAAGATTTTCTTCCCAAAAAAGGGAAATCATTTTTTTCCAGTAAAAAAAAGATAGAAATAAAAATATATTGTTTCCTTCTACACTAAGAAAAATTAGAAATCTAAGACAATTTCTAAAAAGATGAACCTATATGGTGAAATCAGTGTATAGTAGTAATCTTTATGTAGCCCATGAAAGACATGTGTAGATCAAGCTCCAGAAAAAACCAGCCAAATTTTGAGACAGAGAGAATGGTAGTGGAAGGATTAAATAATGCAAACCTTGAGTAGAATGGCATCTGCGGAAGGGATAGACTGAAACATATCACCTCCAACAAAGTTCAAGTTCGAATTATCTGCCAAATTAGCTACGACATGTGGAAGCTCCAAAACTGTGCACTTCAAGTGAGGGAAAGCCTCCGAAATGATCCTAGCGCATGTCCCAGTGCCACCCCCAACATCAACAAGTGTATCCAACCCCTCAAAAACTGGCTTGCAGTCTTTTACAACCAAGTTCATCATTCCAGAATCACTGGCCATTGCCTTATTGAAACTATCATTAAAGTCAGGGTTTTGGTCAGCATAGTCCCAAAAGCCCATCCCATTTGCACTCTCAAATGGTGTGACTTTGTCCCCTCGAAACCAACTCTCCAAGAAGTGCCATGGAGAAACCAAAACTGGGTCAAGCATTGCCAGAAGAAATGGTGACAAGTTGGTGACATTATCTTTGAGGATGATCCTAGATGAAGGTGTGAGATCATATGCTTCTTCTTCTTCTTCTTCTTCTTCTTGTTGATTTATATGAACTCTTGTTGTAACAAAGAAACCAGAGTGCACAAGTAAGCGCATGAGCCGGTGCACAAAACCAGCTTTTGTGGGATGAATTTGAAGCGCTGAAATCAACTCAGGTAGAGTAATAGGTTTCCCATGATTGTGGATTATTTCTGGTATGCCGAGCTGAAGGGCACATTTAAGTGACATCGAACCTATGAAGTTAAATATATGTTTATACAAATGAGATTGAGCTTGAAACAACTCACTTGCTCTCTGACCATGAACTAGATCCATAATTTTGCAGCTGCCTTAGCTCCTGATGAACTCGTCCCAGTAATACAATTCAAAGCAGGAAATATGTGATTGCACATAAATTTTCAGAAACCAAGAAAAGCAGATGCAGCAAACTTGTGGATGCAGCAAACTTTCTTAGGAGAGGTCCCCGCCTTGACGGCCCCAGTAGCTCGAAGGATTAGTCTGAGATAAAAAACTGGGGAAACCTTGGAAAAAAAAATTAATAATAATAATAGTCCATACCTATTAAATTTTGCCACATGGATAGACTTTTAACCTTGTATATGTTGTTTGGGCCAATTTAGTGCGCAGCTGACTTATGTATACCTTATCTCTGAAAGTTCGGACTTTTCTAGTGTAGCGTGCATTTTTTCGTAGCTGACCGGTTTCGTGCATTAAAATTGCAGTTTTATAAGTTGTGAACCAAAGTTGCATAAGCAGAAAAAAAAATATTAAAATAAACGGTGGCTACTTTTATGTTTTTTTTTTTTAATTTAAAATTTTTACTTAGTGGGATCCATATTAATCCAACTTTAACAAATACCACATACTTGTTAACAATTTCTTTTAAAATTTTTTGAATAGTTAAAATGTTTTTGGGTGATTTTGGTGAGAATTTTTCCTTGGGCTCACCATTTGTGTGTGTGTTGTGGCGCCCGCGAGGGAGGGAGGGAGGGGGGGTGGTTATACCTTTATTTATTTTTTTTTTTACTCCTAATTTTATTTAAGTACCACCTATTTATTTTCAAATACCACTAATAAGTTATTATGTTAACCACAAATATTTTATATCTTATTATTTTTAGTATCATTATTTATTTAAGCCTAAAACTAGTCCTATGAGCCCAATTTACACATCACATTTTTTTTAAAGCCTAGGGCTATTTATACTTGACAATATTTAAAGCCTAATTTTTATTGACAATATCAAAAGCCCAACTTACGTTGGTACTATTAAAAGCCTAAGCTAACTACTTGATACTATTTAGTAAAAAACCCAAAGTTATCAATACTAGCAAAATACTATATTATAAGTATTTCACTTAAAGTCAAATGATTAACAATGTTTTAAGTTCTTAAACCTATTACTACAATATTACAAACCTATGAAATCTATCTTATAAGATCCATGGTAACCATTTATGTCATGTGATACTATTCATTTTTCCAAAACCATTGGCAAACATATATCAAGTCCATGGAGAATTATGAATTTGTGTTGCTAATATAAAAACCCATGGAAAGTTCAGATTTATTTTAATCTCATAATATTTATTTATATCTTACCATATTATAAACTCATGGTAACTACTTATGTTATGTAATACTATTCATTTTTCCAAAACTCATGGCAAACATATATCAAGCCCATGGAGAATTATGAATTTGTGTTACTAATATAAAATCCCATGGAAAGTTATGATTATTTATTTTAGACCTATAGCATTTATTTATTTCAACCATTATATAAACTCATGGAATATATATAAGAACTGATGCTCACTATTTACCTTATACATTCTTAATATCTATTTTCAAAACTCATGATAATTATTTACCTTATCATGATTATTCATAGAAAAAACATGAGAATATCACATTATTCCACTATAGTGGTTGTTACCATATTTTAATTAAAATCCATGGATATTGGCTCCATTTAAAACCCATGGTAAATATTATTCTCAAGAAATATTGGAGGTCATTATTTAAAAGCCCCAAAGAAAATATCATTTACAAAATAATCCATAGCAAAATCATGAGAAACTATACAAGTTGTTATTTAAAGCCCATGGCAATTAATACCCAAAACCTATCATAAATATTTATAAAAGCTTATGGATTCATTTTATTTCCACTAACAACTAAAACTCATGTGAAATTAAAATCCATGGCAATATATGGTAACTTTTTCCATTTTGTAGGGCTCACAATGAGAAACCAAAAGGATAGGTCCAAGTGAAGAACCACCAAGTCAAAGGCCCACCAAAATACTCAGCCCTCATGACCAAGCCCAACATGAAATCTCAGCCAAAATAGCCTATGTGTGCAAACTGGCCCCGCTGGAGAACTCCATTTAGTTCTACCTTCTGCTGGAAGTCACCTCAAGAAGCAACTAACCTCCCAAACCAATTAAGAGCTAGCCGCTTGTCCCACTGCCAACTTTGACGTAAAGAGTACCAGAGGCTGATACCTAAAGGCTAATTGGCAATAAATACCCTTCTTTCCCAAGTTTGGGTCACAACTCAAGAAAACCATAACCAAGACCTCCAAACTCATGAAATCCTCAACCAAGTAATTTATTTTATTACTAAAAATGTATGTAATTGGTTCATGAACTTAAAGTCAGCTAATGAAACCAACTAAGGAGTTCCAGCTATAAGTTAAGTCCAAAATCTCTCTTCCTTTCGATAAGCTCAGTACTCAAGGGAGGATCAGAGAATCCATTCTTTACGTTATGGCTAGCGATATATCTTTCTGTATCGACTGAGTTCACCACCGCCAACGCGAATGGGTGGTCAAAGAAGGCCTGAAATACCTCAAGGAGGAAGTACAATGGCCACCTATTTGTAGCCGACTTCAAGTCGAAGGAATAAGAGGTCGAACTCCAAACTAACCTATCAAGAGGTACTGTTTGATGGAACGTCCATAGGAATATGGGCGAGCACTTCCATAAGCCAATCATGAATCGGCTTCAGCAACCGTTGATTGATGTAGTTACCAATAGCGAATATTCTCTACTTACCCCCTTCTTCAACCTCCTGACCTAACCTTCCAGATGTGATTGACAAATTGAGAAGAGGTAGCATTGTACCAATCTTAGAGTCAAAGAAGTCAAGATCGAAAGCACTAAACAATTTCTTGTTAGGGTCCGAGGCATACCGAATTCTCTCAGGCCACAAGATGCCAGCCAGAGGACCATTCTTCCCTTTGAGCGTGAATAAAGCGCAGGAGGTGGGCATAAGAAGACATCTCTAACATTAAAGCGGGAAAGGAAGAACGAACTCGTCGATACTTCCGCCCCAACTGCCGAGACATCTCGCCTAATCGATCATTCATCTGGTCATATGTAGGATTAAAAGCCAGGTAGTCTTTGTCTCGGTCAATCGCTTCGGTGAATGATTCTATCACGAATGTCATGACATTAGCTTAGTTGCTTATTTGTGATCCCTTGTTTGAATATGAGTCTTTCTCGTAGGGCATTTTATTGAAGCTAAAGGCCTTTTGAAATTCCTTGATGTAGGGTCAAAGGGATAAGAGAAGTGAGTCTTGAAAGTGGATAAGTGATCATCCCTTTCTTTAAAGTCAGCTAATGAAACCAACTAAGGAGTTCCAGCTATAAGTTAAGTCCAAAATCTCTCTTCCTTTCGATAAGCTCAGTACTCAAGGGAGGATCAGAGAATCCATTCTTTACGTTATGGCTAGCGGTATATCTTTCTGTATCGGCTTTATCTAGCGAGTGGGCTTCTTCGTTGAGTAGGCGTCTCGAGGTTTTGAAAAAACTAGACAAAATCCCTTTTTTTAGTAAAAACTCCTTATTTGGCTTTCTCTTCTGGTTGCCTAAGTCAGAAAGACATTCAGCAGACAGATAAGGAAAGAGCTTTCAAACAAAGAAAGAGTACAACACTTGCCTTTAGAGACCGACAACGACTTTACTTCAGAAAAGTCACTACTTTTAGCTTGGCTTGGCTTGACTACCGCCCTAAGCACAAGGAATAAAAGAAAGAAGTCACGTAAGTGGTTTTCTCGATGAACTCCTTCCTTTTCTGCGCAAGCAAAGCATCATAAATGCTTGGTTTTTAAGAGAGAGTTAGGAATCAAAAATGATATCATTTAGCAGTGAGATCAAAGAATCCCATGAAATGAGCCAACCAGCTCCAATTACTAAACACTGATGTAACGGGACCATCTTTCTAGCTCTTCTCTCTATTATAAACAATCCCCATGAATCTTTGGTTCCCTCAAGAGTGAGCGTTGCGCACCAAAGTGGAGCAGCTTTTTCTGGGGGACAAGACAATAGGCAATGGATTGATAAAGATCACCCGGGTTCAACTAATTAGGCAAGCAAGAAGAAAATGTCTTCCCACAATTGTTACCTATCAATTCGTTATGAGAGCACTGTCTAATAGCGGCCAATATTATGTAACGATGAATTCCTGAAGCAAGAGCTGGGACCAATATACTATAAGCTATAAGCAGATTGTGAAAGTCACTCCATACAGGAAGTACATTAATGTAACCTCTTAAGTAGGTAACTTCACGAACCTAATCGAGTCTCCGTGTAGAGGTAAGGTTATTTTGGTGAGTTGACGCTCTTCTTTTTGTTACCGTTCTTCTATCAAATAAAAACTCGAACCCATATTAAAATCAACGTCACTAAAGCAAGCACCTGCTTCCGTGGATTTGAAGGGTAAAGCCAAGGGAGTGTATTAGCATAAGTAATGGCTAGAATGTAATATCCTTTAGAAGGAGGAAGGGTTTATTAGCCCAATAGAAGTAGGGGATCAGGCTTATCACCTCGTAGCTTAGCTTAAGGGATATGGATTCTCAACCCATAGAAACAATAGTCAGCACTAGGGCATATTATCCCAACCATAGAAGTACGAGACGAGCCACCCAAGAACTCATGCTTGGAGGTACGAGTTCAAGCCCAAGGCAACTTAGCATAGTCAAAGTGTGTTCCGGTAAGTCCTTACAGGGTTGAAAACCTATATGCAATAACACCTTTACTTGAGTGAGGCTACTTCCTTATTAGGCTTCGAACTATAGGAAAGAGCGAGTTGATGACTCCGCCTTCCCTCAAAGTAGTCGAACGATCTAATTCCCTCCTTCCTTGATCTCTTCTTTTGGAAGTTGGCTGTGGCTTCACTTGCTTAACTTAGTGGTAGTTCTTCCAAGGCTTCTTAGGTGTCTTTCTTGTAGTTTTCTGGTGGGCAGCTAGGCATTTAGTCGCATAGATCTTCGATTTTTCTGGAATTCGTTGATTGCTCCGTACGAATTAACAATGGAAAGGTAGCTATAGAAGAGCCTAGAACAGAGAAGAAAGACTACCTTTTGCTTCTCCTCCAAGAAAGGGCTACTTCCAATCCATTCTATCGCAGTCTATTTTGATAGAAAGGAAGAACCCTATTTATATGCTTAACACACCCAACTCGTATAAAGGCAGACTCGGAAGATACCTCCAGAAAGAAAGAGATGGCTACATCTGTACCCAAGGACTGATTATTGGTTATTGGGTCTAGCTTCTTAGAAAGCCATAGGGAGATAGCGGACCAATCTTTCTTCTGTTATAGACTTGTCTTGTGATGTCAGAAAATAGTAAGGAAGAGGAGAGGCAGTCTTCTCCAATGCTTCCCCCTAGATTAGAATGGGTGGGATTCAGGATTCAAATAGTGGATTTCGAAATATCCTATCGTAGAGAGATGATCGAGCAAGCAACAACCAAGCATAGGTAGTTGACAGCTGCACTCGACCATCCAGTCAACGAAGGACCAACCCCCAACTCAAGAGCCAGAGCATCGACCTAGACACATAAAAAGTGCTTTCAAGAGTCAAAAGAAAATGAAATACGAACAATCGTGCTGGTTGTTGTTACTAGACAGACTTTCATGCTGGAGCAAGAACTAGCATGAGAGTTCCATTTCAGGGAAGGACGACGTACCAATGATACTTTCTGTTTTGTCGAGCCCTGCTTTGGTCTCTGGTTTGATGGTTCCTAGTCTGATTTTAGCTATGATTGGTCTCGAATTTGTACCTATTTGTATCTATTTAGTGATCAGTTTGGTAGTTTCTTTTCTCTTACTCAGTCTTACGTTTCTATTGTCTTCCAATAGTTCGACCCATGCTCTTTTTATGAAAAGAGCAATTCCCTTACTAATCCTAGAGACTATAGTTTTGTTTTTTTTATCTTCTTTCTCTGAAAATAGGTTTGATTGGTTTCTTTCTTTCCTGGGTTTCCAAGGTTTTCCAAGGTGGGTTTCCTTTTGGGGGAAAGAGCCATATCCTTTGCATTCTTAAAGTTGGCTGCCCCAGGGGTCTGACCTTGGTGATTCCTTTTGCTGTTAGGGTCCTCCCTCAATACCGGAGCTACGCCGTCTCTCAGTAATATGATGCTCCCTGCTGGGGCGGAATTGGGCTCCACGCCAGTGTCTTCGAGGAGCAACAAAGAAGTCACATCTTCAAGCTCCGAGAATTGGCAAAAATTTCTAAACTTAGCGTCGGATAGGGAGGGAGATTCCACCCATGAACCGTTAACCTCATCCTCATGGAATGGGTCGCGGATTGCAAAATGGGTTTCTTTGGAGATCTCATCTTCGGCCCCAAACCAGGGTCCACACGCCGTCGACCAAAACCCGGGGGGGCACGAAGCAACAAATCCACCAACCAAGGTCATAGGGCTAAAAGCTCATTCAAACCGTTTTCTATAAAATAAAAGGGCGAAGAACCCGCTCTGACGTTATAGAACGACTTTGGGAGGATCTTAGGCTCGAAAGAGCTTCCCTAGAAAAGGGGGTGAAGATCTTTCAAATTTTGGCGGAGATGTATGATAACTCGGATTCATGAAAGAATGAGAGACTCGACATCCACTTAGCTATCAGCATTTCCGATTGGGAACGAGGACTAGCAAACGTACCATGATAAGAGCTAAAAATCCTGTCTCTGGTTTGATGGTTGTACGTGCTAAAAATCCGGTACATTCCGTTTTGTTTCCCATCCCAGTCTTTCGCGACACTTCAGGTTTACTTCTTTTGTTAGGTCTTGACTTCTCCGCTATGATCTTCCCAGTAGTTCATATAGGAGCTATAGCCGTTTCATTCCTATTGTTGTAAATGACATAGCGTTCCTGACGTACTGGAGTTATAACATTTGAATTTCTCTTACATTCTACGTTCCCGAAACGGATTCTATCAAATATTTCACATTTTCTATGATCATCTCTATTTTAGGTATTTGGGGAATCCTCCTTAATAGACGAAATATTCCTATTATGTCAATGCCAATTGAATCAATGTTATTAGCTGTGAAGTAAAAGAAGAAAAGGTCATCGATTGCTACTAAGAACCTAACAAAACTTTTCACAATTTTTGTTCTAAAACCACTTGTGTAGGGAAGCGCTCTTTGTTGACCTTGGGCTGTTGAACAAAGCTAAGTGGAAGATACCAATAGCCCTAGATCAGATGGCCTTTCTTTCCTTCCACCTCTACTCCTACTCTAAGGCTTTAGATAGATAGATTGAGTATCCTGCTTTTCAGTTCAAAAATGTAGGATCGAGATTAACCCCCTTATTGGCCCAAACCCTCTCTTTATTTGATGCTTGCCTTTCTTCAGCTTAGCTTCTTACTCTTTACTGGTAACCTAGTTTATGCTTTTTATTGGCCTCTCCCTCTCTTGAATCTGATTGCGCTAAAGACTTGAAAGAAATTTTCGGGGAGCTTTGGCTTACTTACTAGCTCACTCGCTTGCTCGTAGAGGTTATTTATAGTTGAATGATTTGTAGGTCCTTAATGTCGTCAGTTAAGTGAGTTATTCCTAGTCCCCTGTGTGCGGACTTCTTCGCCATAGGTTTGTGTGAAACCTTTTTGCCCCAAGACGAGCCCTCTCGATAGAGCCATCCGCTTTGTGTTTCAGGGTATATACCCACCTGCAGCCAACCGTACGTTTGCCTCTTGGTAACGTGACCAGTTCCCAAGTGTCGTTCTTCTTTACTTTAGAGCCTTCATTTCTTCTATTATAGCTTTCTTCCCCCGTTGATGTTGTGGGACGATTGAGGGCTTCTTCCGGTATCTTGGTGAAAGAAATCGCTGAAACGAAAGCTTTAAGGGAAGGAAGCTTGATAGGACACAAAGTGATTAATAGGGTGAGAGGACTTGGGGAGCCCATATTCATATTGGGGAGCCCTACTGCTAAAGAGGCTTAGCTCAAAGGTAGGAACTAGAAAGAAGAGATATATTGAATTAAAGTCATTCGTGGACTAGAATCGATTAAAGGAAAGGGAATCAGAGTGATTACTTGCTACAACAATGGTTGAAGGTACTAGGGCATAGACTCTATCTCTTCTATACGATATGCTAACTCATAAGTTAGAAAAGTAGCTGAGGGGAAGCTCCTAAGCTATAGAGTATCTAGAGTTATCTATTTCATGTCTTCCCCCTAAAGCCCCTAGCCCTATGCAGCTACCAGCCTTCCACAGACTTCCCCTATTAAAGAAGGGACTCATACAAGACTTTCTCTTTGCATCTGATCTTATGCTTGAAGCTTAAAGATAAAGAAAGCCGTACGTATAGTGTGATGAACTCATTAGACAAGAGCTAACTTCCTGACTCCCATTTTCGATAGATGGAAGTACCGATACCAGAAGAGCTAACCGAGAAGGGAAGAAGGATCGGAAGTCTGGAAAGACAGAACGATATTCGTAGATGGATTGGACTAAAGGCAGGAGAGAATACTGATTTATCACATTGAATAAAGATATCGCATCATGGATTGACCAGTTACCGGTAAGGGAAGGACAATTGAGCCTTTGCCCGATACAGGAGATACAAGACTATTCAAAATTCAGAAGAACTACCCCTACTTCTAAGGGGAGCCATTGAACAGCTGGAAAAAGCTCGAGCACGTTTAAGGAAAGTGGAATTGGGGTATTGGACTGCTCAGGGTCTTAGCCACTTAGCCAGCGCGGTTGGCAAACTGTTGTATATAGATACATGACGGCATCAAGATGGAGAATTAGCTACGCTAGAGTTTGTGTTGAGGTGGATGCGGTGAAGAACTTGATTAAGGAGCTTGATTTGCTTGCAAAAAAAGGGAAATGGATGACGGTATTTGTTGAGTATGACTGGATCCCTTCCATCTGCAGCTCTTGTAAAGTTTTCGGGCACTCTTCAGCAGCCTGCCTGAAGTTGAGTAAACAATCTGATCCTCCCGAGAAAAGTGCCAAGGCTAGCCAAGAAGGAGAATGGGTAAGGATTCGTAGGAAAGGCAGAAGGTAAGGCGCCTTTCTATAATAAGGGGTGATGGTGAAGCTAATAAGGAGGATTTGGGAGCAAAGTCCCCGAAAGGGCAGCTCAAAAGTAACAAGGTTTTGAAAGAAAGACAAGCCTTAAGGCAACTAGAGCTAGGAAGGTAGTTCCTGTTAGATGCTGCCCAGGAGAAATAGAAAAGGAATAGGATTCCACTGGATCGGGTGAGAGACAAAGAGAAGACCCGGCTCTTACTTGTCGGTTGAAGGCTCTGAACGAAGAGACATGGATTCATTTCATGCTGCCAGTGAGCGGCTTAGCAGCATACTTGCTTCCCCTTGAGGTATAAGGAGACAAGTGTGACTTTCTTTCCTTGGTCGAAGGCAAACCAGAGCCAACTATACAAGGAGCACGCCTTACTCTTTGAGGGACCTTCCGTTGCTTGTTCCATATCTTGATCAAACATTCACCAAGAATTGGCTGCCTTACGGACCAAATTCTTCCTTCTAATCTATAGCGGGTGGTCCACATAGACCATTTTGTGCCTAATCTAATAGCTAATGCCTAAACTTCTAAAATGTACCATGGCGAGTCCTTCTCTTTCAGTTATGGTGTAAGTGCGCTCTGTCGGTGACAACCTCCTACTCCACAGTGGGATGATCTAGTTTGGAAGGCCCTTCTTGAGCCAATGTACAATAGATAGCATAGAGAGAAGCAAAGACTTGTCCTAGTCCGAAAACCAAAGTATAGGGGTTGTCACTAAGCCCTTCTATAAATTTACTCTGTTAATTAGATAGAAATCCTTCCCCTACCCCTTACTCATTCCTTCCCAACTCAATAGGGATTGCAATCTCAAGAAAGGGAGCAACGATTGACCTCTGGCAATAGGTAGATGGGGTGGGCTACGATGGATACAGTGAAATCAATCCTTATTCCGCACTCTCTCTCACCGGCTTGGAACTAATACTATAAATCATGAATACGAAGAGTGGGTTGGATAATTTTCCACAAGGGCTCAGTCTAATTGGACTTAATAGTTTGCAGTCACAAAGCAAGCTCTTCCAAAAAGCAAGGAAAGCGCTGTTAACAGCACGAAGAGCAGTCCATACCGATAGCAGTAATATAAGCGATACCATAAGCCAGCTATTATTATACGCAAAAAGCTGATAACGGGATTGCTTAATTACAATGAATATAGTCCAACAAGACAAGACAAAGTCCCCAAGGATAGCTTTCTTAATGGAAGATGCTAGCGTTATAAAAAATGCCACTAGCACATTATACTAGCCGTAGGGGACTCAAGCCCTCGTCAATTGAGAGGAATAAGCCCTCGCCTACCATCAATTGGTGCCATGGGAACTAAGGACCATGCCACTCCTTTCTTTCTATTGTGCCTATCTAAGTAGACAAGCCCTATGAGTGACTTTATTCCCGGCCGCTAATGCACCAATGTGATTTTCATGTTCGAATTATCTTCCGTTGTTTGATTAGCCTCACGAAAATGTAAAACATTCTTTCTCAATTATGTGGTGCTCCTAGGGGATATCAAGATGGGACAGCTAGTAGTATCGGAACTTCGTCCGCGTTGATGGGCTACCGTAGTCTAATATGCCAACAATCGTAGTCCTTATATCTCCTCACGCATTTTCCTCACTGCAAGAAATGGGTTTGGTTCGGGTAGCTAGAGCAATGGTTGTTCTAAGACCAGCTCCGTAGCAATTCTCCTTGGGTCCATATTAACGTATTCGGCTGTACCCAATGCATCCTACCTTCCATCAATGGGACCGATGTAGGGCCCAATCATAGTCCAAATTAGACTTCGATCCTGGCAAAGGAGTCGATAGTGAGAATCCGGTAGAAAGTCAAGCGTAAATCTTCCGAATGGACCTTTTGTTGATGAAGAGATAGTGCCAATTTCCTTCACAAGTGCTTCGAATGCATTTGTTACGAGAAATCCGCGATTGGGCTTAGTTGAGAAGGTTCATTCCCATGGCAAATGTAAGGGTTTCCACTCCTGTAGGGATAAATGGAATGGGGTGGCAAGTAAACTACTTCTCTTCCTTGAGTAGGCGAAGTGAGTTGGATCTTTCGAGCTAGGGCTAAGCAAGCCAGAAGTGAGCACTGGGGAGCTCGTCAAAAACAATCAAACTTTTGTAAACCCGCATCAAATTAGCTCTTTTAGGCAATCCACAAAGATTCAATCAAAGACTTCGGTGCTCGGCTGGCCGATCAAAGACTATCTATGTTGGTCAACTCTCTTCTTAGTGGATTCTAGATTATCTCAGTCGAGTAGGCTGGACTAGGATTCTGGGAAAATCTCCATGAATTCTTCTTTGCAAGAGACATCACTAAAGCCAGGGATGTCTCCGGTAGCCTTGCTGGGATCTCCAGATCGAATAATTGGTTTACAAGACACTCTTAGGGTTTACAAGACACTCTTAGGGGGTTTTGTCATCCAATTGGTGGATAAAATCAAGCTGAGATCACGCTTCTGTCCAGAACTAGGTTTCCACCTAGTCGGTGACCGAGGTCAGGCCAAAGCTAAATTTCTGTTCTTCGTTAAGTTTCCATATAGTCAGTGGCCGAGGTTAGGCCGAGGCTAGATTTCTATCCTTTGTTAGGTTTCCACCTAATCGGTGATCCGAGTCTGGCCAAGGCTAGGTTTCTGTCCTCAGTTAGGCTTCTACCTAGTTAGTGACCAGGGTCAAGCCGAGGCTAGGTTTCTATCCTTAGTGATCTTTTATTATCTTTCCCCATATACGGAACTTATTTCACATCTCCTAAGCTTCTGGCAGCATGCTCATACAAGGTAAAACATGAACAATCCAACTTTAAGAAATTTACATAGACGGATAAATATATCAAAATTCTCTAGAGGCTAATAAAAATACTTCTTAAGGTTGCTTACATTCCATGGCTGAGGAAGTGGTCTTTCTTCTAGATCTTCCAAGTAATAAGCCCCAATCCCAGCCATGGCGGTTACGCGGTACGGGCCTTCCCAGTCCGGCCAAGTCTAGGCTTCTATCCTCAGTTAGGTTTCCACCTACTTGGTGACTGGAGTTAGGCCAAGGCTAGGTTTCTGTCCTTAGTGATCTTTTATTATCTTTCCCCATATACGGAACTTATTTCACATCTCCTAACCTTCTAGCAACACGCTCATACAAGGTAAAACATGAATAATCCAACTTTATGAAATTTACATAAACGGATAAATATATCAAAATTTTCTACGAGGCTAAGAAAAATACTTCTTAAGGTTGCTTACATTCCACGGCTAAGGAAGTGGCCTTTCTTCCAAATTTTCCAAGTAATAAGCCCCAATCCCAGCCACAGCGGTTACGCGGTACGGGCCTTCCCAGTCCGGCCAAGGCTAGGTTTCTGTCCTCAGTTAGGTTTCCACCTAGTTGGTGACCGAGGTCAGGCCGAGGCTAGGTTTCTGTCGTTAGTGATCTTTTATTATCTTTTCCCATATACGGAACTTATTTCACATCTCCTAACCTTCTGGCAGCAAGCTCATACAAGGTAAAACATGAATAATCCAACTTTAAGAAATTTACATAGACAGATAAATATATCAAAATTGTTTAGAGGCTAATAAAAATACTTCTTAAGGTTGCTTACATTCCACGACTGAGGAAGTGGCCTTTCTTCTAGATCTTCCAAGTAATAAGCTCCAATCCCGGCCATAGCGGTTATGCGGTACTGGCCTTCCTAGTTTAGGGCTAGTATTCCCAAACTCGGCTCCTTCATGCTCCCCAACACTTTTCACAAGACTAGATCTCCAGCAATGAACTCCCGTGGCTTTACATTTCTATTATACCCTCTAGATAGCTTTTACTGGTAGTCGGCCAATCGGATGGACACTCTTTCCCTGTTTTCTTCTACAAAGTCCAATTGCTCGGCCATGAGTAGCTCATTCTTGTTCAAAGAGAAGCTTTTGGTTCTCATACTCGGCATGCCGATCTCTATTGGTATCACTACCTCGATCCCATAATTCATGGAAAAAGGAGTTTCACTTGTGAATCTTCTAGGAGTAGTTCGATAGGCCTATAGTACACTAGGAAGTTCCTCGGCCCATCTCCCATTAGCGCTCTCCAGCTTCTTTTTCAGCCCATTAACGATAGTCTTGTTGGTGGCCTCAGCTTGACCATTGCTCTGAAGATATGCCATCGTAGAATATTTTTTCTTAATCCCGAGGTCGTTACAGTACTTTCTAAAGGCCTTGCTATCAAACTGCAGTCCATTATCCTAGATCAAAGTCTCCAGTACTCCAAACTGAGTCACAATATTCTTCCAAACAAATTTCTTCACAACAACATCACGAATGTTTGCTAAGGCCTCGTCCTCTACCCACTTAGTAAAGTAGTTAGTCGCCACTATTACAAATCTCCTGATCCTGTGGCCCTCGAAAAAGGCTCACAATATCTAGCCCTTACTGTGCAAAAGGCCAAGGGCTAGAAATCGGGTTGAGAATTCCTCCCAGTTGATGGATGTTTGGTGCATGCCTCTAACACTGATCACACTTTTAACATACTCCACTATGTCCCTCTGCATATTCGACCACCAGTACTCCCGAGTCATTGCCCAATGAGATAGGGATTGACCCCCCATTTGACTCCTACACACTCTTCATGAAGTTCAGTGAGAAGTTCGTTCACGGCTTCTGGGTGTACACACAACAAATAAGGCTTACCAAATAACTCCGATGCAACTTCTCAACCAACAACCAAAATTTGGCAGATTTCCTTTATATTCTTGGCATCGTTTTCTTCATCAGGGAGAGTTCCGTCGGAGAAGAATGAAATGATGGGGTTCATCCAGCTTGGGGAAACAGCTACGGTTGTGACTTTACAATGCTCCTAATGATTGATGCTCAGGGATTCCAAGGACTCCATTGAAATGATCCAAGGTATAGAACCCCCCATGGATGAAGCTAGGGTGGCCAAGAAATTGGCGTGGCTATTTTGCCCCCTAGAAATCTAGGTCACCTTCGCCGATCCAAATTGTGCTTGCAATGAACGGACTAGTTTCAGGTAATTTGCTATTCTTGGATCCCTTGCCTCAAAATCTCCTTTGACCTGACTTACCACCAAACGCAATTCAAAACTAATTTCCACATTTGCAGCTCCTACCTTCACAACTACTCAAAGTCTAGCTACCAATGCTTCATACTCGACTTCATTATTTGAGGCCTGGAAGCCCAGTTTGAGTGAGTGTTCTACTCTTATACCTTCAGGTGACCCCAGAACTATTCCTATTTTAGAGCCCCAAGCATTAAACGCCCCATTAACATACACCTTCATGGCCGAACTAATACTTGGCACACCCTATGTGCATCTCCAATCGCCGGTGTGAACTCAGCTACAAAGTCAACTAGCACCTACCCTTTAATCGCTTTCCTTGGCTTATACCTAACGTCAAAAGATCTCAGTCTTGTACCCCACTTAGCTATCCTCCCTGTGAATACTTCTCTTATGGCCCCAGCTTGCTTCAACTTCTCCACTTCCTCCTTTACAGTTTCCACATGAGGTTTGGCTGACCTCCTCGGCTTTTGCTTCTTGGGGGGATACAAGGAGTCCACGTTTAGCCTATGCACTATAAACTTCGAGTTTCCCCTAGGCACCTCATATGGGCTCCAAGTGAAGACGTATCTGCTCCTTCTGCTTGATCTCATTACTGATCGCGGCCTCCAAGCATTGCCGAGCTACACTTTGACCTCCCCTCACCACTACTATTCCTTGTTCAATGCACGGCCCCCATGACATGGATCCATGGTCGCACCAAGATCGCCATGTACTGCAAGAAAGCATGAACCACTATGAAATTCACCATCACCTCCTTCCCTTTTGTCACTACGGGGAGCTTTATCTGTCCTGCGAGTATCACCATCTTCCCATCAAATCCCACTAACGGGGTATCATACTTGGTAAGGTCCTCATCTCTTAAACTCAACCCTTTATACAGATCAGGGTACATGATCTCTACGCCACTACCCTAGCGGATCATAACTCTCTTCGTAAGGAACCCCCCAATCCTAAGGGTCACGACCAGCGTCTCGTTATGTGGTTGTATCGTTCCCTCAAGGTCGTCATCATCAAAGGCAATATTTTCCCTGCTTAACTTGAGCTTCTTCCCCGGACGGTCAACTGCCTCCAACTCCTACTAAGGAGTTATGCTGAGTATCCCCCTTCAGCGGCTAGCACTGACCCCGATCGATGAGGTATGTATGACTTCGATGATGTCGAGGGGAGGTGGTATTGTTCCTCCTCAGCTTCTCGACGCTTGTCCTATAGTACAACCCCCTTGACTGGTCATATACTTCCTCAAATGCCTCGCTTTGACCGACTGTTCCAAATAATATTTGAACATTTTACACTGCTCGGTGGTATGCCCCTTTTCTCGATAATAAGTGCAGTATAGATTCTAGTTTCTCCTAGTTGGATCTTTGCTCATTTTACCGAGCGAGCAAAAATAAGACTCATGCTTGATTTTCTCCAAGATTTTATGCACAGGATTTTTAAAAGCGACATTCACCCCTTCTGCTCTTCTAACGGGGTTTTTGCCCACCAACCTCGCTTTTGGGCCTTTGTTGAAAGCCCCCGATTCGGGACTCCTTCTGGTACTAAAAAGCAGCATAGGCTTTCCCTTTATTTTGCAGCCTGTCGTCCTCTAGTCTCTTGTGTTCTTCTATGTGCCTCATCAGTTGGTGCATGTTGTCATAAGGCTACATAGTCAAGGAGTCTCTTAGTTCAAAATGAAGGGGTAGCCCCAATTTGAAAGTGCTCGCAGCCACATGTTCGTTGTCTCATTATACAGCTCTCAATACTTATCCGAGTAGGACCGAAGGGTCTCCCCACTCCATGGCCATCGATAGTAATGCATTGATAGGCTGCAATTTTCAGCTGTAAGTCACAAACCTGGCTCCAAAGGCTTGGATGAGCTCGGCAAAGCTGTGGATGGATCCCTTCTTTAGATTGTTAAGTCATCTCATTCTCGTGAAGTCGAAACTGGAAGGGAACACCTTGCACATCATTCTGAGAATAAGTAGTCATAAGTTGGGTGAAATGACTTGCGCGCCCCACCGGGTCCATCTTGCCATTGTAATAGGCGAACAACGGGCGAGTGAAGTGTCTCGGCATCTCGATGCACTATATTTCCTCGGAAAAAGGTGACCAAGCTATCCTCCTTAGTGCTTGGCTCATGGCAGCGTTTGGGCGCCCATCCCTTTCTCTCCTCGGTATACCACATTTTTATCTCTGGACTCGTTTGACCTGTCCCTTGACAGCTGAGAGTGACTTTGGTGAGATGATCTCCCTATATATCCGCTTACAAAGTTATGGCCATGGGAAGACCCCCCGAGAGACCTCCTTTGGCGCCTACTCCAAACCTCCAACTCCAACTCCCTAACCTACCTTTGCAAATTTTCCAGCTCGCAGTCCCTATCACTATGGTACGAACCTTCCACACGTATGAGACTATCCTTTCTCCTCGGGACAACACTGCGTGCGAATCATCCTGAGTCTCTTGTCCATCATGGCCACAACGCTACCTCCTGTGCTCTTGCTCCACCAACCTAAGAGCCTGGGATGAGCCCCTGGATCAGTTCCCACCAAACCCTCACTTGCCCTTCCATCAGGTTGCTGCCTCCACCACCTCTAAACCTTCAACGTAATAGGATTTCCCACAAACGGTGCCAATTGTGGTGGTCCGTTCCCAATAACCTTGAACTTTTGGGCCTGGAACCCGAATTTACTTGTACTCTGTGTTGGGCTTGTCCCACAATGGGAGGTCTAAGAAGTGGTTGTTCATATCACTCATGGAGTTCTAGTGTCACTTTGGCACTGAAATTCCTTAGTTTTGACTCTGCTGTTAAGACTTCCCTACAGTCGAGCTCCCTCTCACGGAGTTCTAGTGTCACTTTGGCACTGAAATTCCTTAGTTTTGACTCTGCTGTTAAGACTTCCCTACAGTCGAGCTCCCTCTCTGCAATCCAAACAGGATTTCCTTCTCCCCGGAATGTATTTCTCCTCACTTCTCTCATGTCTCTCTCCCCAATTTTTCCAACCCCCTTTTCCTACCTCTCCTCCCCTATTTATATCCTTCTCCTAGTGAGGTTGTTATGATAAGAGAATATTTAGCTTGTCAGTGGGTCCCTCTGTATCGTATCTCTAGTCGAAGGGCACCCACCTCCTGATGTTGTCATGACTCCCTAGTAACTTGTGGCTGACGCCCGTTATTGCTCGGCAAGCGGATTCTCCCAAGCTATCTCTTGTTCTCAGCATGTCTTGGGTACTTTTTTCGCTATTCGGCTAGCACCACACAGTTCGGCTATATGGGCTGGTCTGGGCCAAGACTATTCTAATGGATGGGTTTGGCAATTTAGGGGTGTCCACTATTCTCAGTCCCTACAACTATGCATGTGATTGCACTACAATGGCTAGTAAATTGAATTCTTGAATTATGTAAAAAGCATAGCATAACAAGTTTGGTTTGCTAAGATGATAAATGAATGTATGGATATGCGTGCATGTAACCACATATAGTGAAATGCATGAGCATGTGAGGAATTTTTGATAAAAAAATGACATTAGAGAGTACAACTAAGCATGTGATTGCATGGCAGTGGAAAAGAATGTAAATTGCATTCTTGAATTAAATACAACTAATCTCATTTCAAAGCATAGCATAACAAGTTCTATTAGCATTTTTTCCATTCAAAACATTTTTCTCGTACAAAAAGACACAAAGAGACAAGAAAGGGATATAAAGGTTCAATGCTAACAAATGGATTAACTTAAGAATTTGATATTTGACAAATTTTAGAAGCATGTGAACATGTACAATTAACCTAAGGGAAGACAAGTAGAATGCATAAACATATGGTCAAGTGAGAACATATGATATATAAATGCATTGGCATGTGAGATGCATGAACATGTGAACGAAAATATAATCTATCCAAAGTGATGATAAATGAATGTATGGGTCATGTGATCTAAAACCCTAAACCCTAAACCATATATCCTAGAACATAAAACCCTAAACCCTGTACCCTAAAACCCTAAACACTAAACCCAAAAACATTAAACCCTATACCCTATACCCTAAAACCCTTAACCCCTAAAGCCTAAAACCTAATACACCCCTAAAGCATAGACATATGAGCATGTGAGCATAGAATATAATCAATCCTAAGTGAGAACATATGATATATGTATGCATGGCATTGGCTAGGAAACTAAATTGCATTCTTATATTAAATACAACTAACCTCATTCCAAAGCATAGCATAACAAGTTTGACCAGCACTTTTTCCTTTCGAAGTGTGAGAAGAATGTCATTTGATAATTTTGTTGTGCTAGAAGGAAATCCTTTTTATTTTGAAATTTAGTATTAGAATGGTGATTCTTATAACCTTGAGGACTTTTGAGTAAATTTTGAACTTTAGGGGGTTTCTGTAATTTTTGGAAACCTTGAGGATCAAATTATAATTTAAATAAAGTTTGTGTCAAATTGTAATTTGGAAAATTTGTGTAGTAAAAAAGTAATTTGGAATTTTGTGAGGTTAAAAATGGAATTTGAAAAAAAAAAAGGGTTTAAAGCGTAATATTAAGAGGTTATGGGGTCAAGTGTAATTCTGTGAATATTGAAAAAGTTGTGGTAAAAAATGTAATTTGGAAAATTTGTGGGGTCAAAAATGGAATTTGAAAATAAATTGGGGTTTAAAACATAATTTTGAGAGGTTTTGGGGTCAAGTGTAATTTTCTGATAATTAATTTAATTTTTATATGACAATTAATTAGGAAATGACACAATAAAGATATGAAAATTAGGAAGCACAAACATTTTATTTGGGATTTTTTACCCATGTTGTACCCATTTTCGTGCTTCCTAGGTAAGGGCTAATTTTTCAAAATTTTCTATTTCTTTATATCTCATAATCGTGCTTCCTAGTATTTTATACTTATGTCATGTATAAACTTTTTTTTGTTTATTTTAAGTTTTCAAAATAAATAACTATCAAAATCTTTAAAAAGATATCTAAATAACCCAAGAAGGTAACTAGACCTATTATATAAGTCATGACTAACTTTTCTAAATTTAATCACCAAAACTCACCAGCAGTATATTGCGGTCAATAAAGCCACATTCTTTTCTGCATCAGCAATAGCTTCAAATCTAGTAGATCCATTAGCCACCGCGGACTCCAAGAGTACCTAATGCAATTAAAAAGATGAGTCCAACAGCTCATAGATTCATGCTTTTACAGAAAATTTCAGGGGCTCAAAAGCATATAGAAAATTTGAATCGCATTAATATTCATCATAAATGTTACTAGTAATCAATTTTAGGAATCCCATTAGGCCAATGACAACATTATCAACATCCAACTTGAATTTCAATGTATTACAAAATTGACAGAATATTATCAATGGGTTTTTTTATAAGTGATAGAATGGTATCTATGGTATTTAGACCACACAAAACTTTATAGCTCAAGCCAATCAATGATAGGTTTTAGGTCCTGCAAAAGATGCAAATTGCTTCGTTGCAGGCAATGTTTAAGAAAATGGTTCATGAGTTTTACAGTGAGGCAGCATTAGCAATTCCAATTTATCACTAGCACTGGGCATGGCCTAGAATCGTGACACCAAAGACATGTACTGCCTTAGAATGCTGCACCTCTTGATGCATATTCTTTTCTTTATAAAAACTAACTAGAATTATTTTATTATAGATTTTTTTCGTTCATGCTTGACTTAGGCACAATGAGCAAACCTTAGTATGATCCACTATTACTCTCATGTGACCACTAATTGATTCTTATCTAACTTTGTTACATGTTCAAAACCTACTTTCTCTACTTCAACAGATTGAACAATATTGATGAGTTCTATTACCATCTTCCATCTATTTCACAATACGATTATCCAAAATAATACATAAAGTTACATGATAAAGTACAAGGCTCAACATAAAGTTATCACGTCTAAAGGATCCACACAAATGACCATAACAATGTGCCAACTGGGATGACAATATTGATGAGTTTTATTAACCTCTCCCATCTTTTTCACACTAAGGTTATCCAAAAAGAATTCTAACAATATGCAGCAAGTAGCCTGGAAGTAGTTCCCCAACTTCACAAAAAAAAAAATCACATTAACTAACTAGGATACTAAAGCAATGAATGCATTGAATGCATTAGAACAAAGAAAACCATAGGGAAAGTTTGATTGTAAAATCTGATGCCCATTGATTTTATGTTCACAAAACTAGAAACCTAAGTAATTTCCCTTAACTACATTTCCTTTATAAATAATCACAATACAAAGATACATGCCTTTTTCTTTGCATGAAGTATTATTTTTACAATAAAACTTATATAACCTATCCAAATATATATATATATATATATATATATATATATATATATCTATGTGTGTATGTGTGTATATATGTATATAAGAAAGGCATTGATTATTTTGTTCTGAAAAATCAACAAGAAAATCTTGATTTCAATATCTCAAGCCTATTAACCATTATGCTTGTAGAAATCAAATGTGAACCATGTATGTCTAAAATCAAATTTCTTATCATACCAGGAAAAAAGGAGATGGAAAAAATAAAAAGAGACAAAAATTTATTCTTCAGTTTTGACATTACTAAAACCCAAAAACAGTTTGCTAAGCACATGTGCCTCAATAATTGTATAAAAAGATATAAAAACAAAACTCTTCTTCTAAGAAATACACAATTTTCCACTTTAAACTAACTGAGAACAGAATATTGAAAATGTCTACCAATAAGGGAATCAAATCTACAATAACAGACAAAAATATCTATTTTTTAGTAAAATAAATTATCTTAAAGCAACAATGACATGGAACAAGTATCAAGTAAACAAACTTTAATCATTAATAAATAGTAACTGGAACTGTATTATATATAGACTTACCTTAAATTGCCAAAGACTGCCCACATTTTGCAATGCACCTCCAACACCAAGTGAATTTGAGGAAACTACGTCATTACTTCCATGTAAACGTTTTACAAGTTTTTGACGTAAGTCCCTAGCCTCTACAGCTTTATTTTGTGCATCATTAGTAACCAAAAATTGTTGAACATGAGCATACTGTGTACAAGAAGACATACCAAAATCAATTCAACACCTTAAAGAAATCAACTGAGTGGAGGGGGCAGGGGGGAGAGCAGATGTAGCTTGGGCAAGGTTACAATGACGATGTTGACTTCTAAAAGTTCTACAACATGAAGATGTTACAATAGTATATAGCCAACCCTGCCTTAGAATGCTGCACATCTTGATGTCTTTTCTTTACAAAAAATTATTAGAATTATTTTATTATATATTTTTTTGTTCATGCCTGACTTAGGAACAGTGAGCAAATTTTAGTATGATCCGCTATTGCTCTCATGTGACCACTAATTGATTCTTATCTAAGTCTGTTAGATGTTCAAAACTTACTCTTTTCTACTTCAACAGATTTGATCAATTGAGTCTCACCTTTTTTTTTTTTGAAGAAAAATTGAGTCTCACCTAAAAAAAAAAGATCTAAAAGTTCTACAAAAAATGAATGACCGTTAATTAGCAATTGTAGTTACCTATAGAAAAATCAGTCAAATTATAAAATAGCATAGTTGATTACCAGAAATATCCATAGTCTATACTCAATGAGAATAATATAAAGATTACCACTTCCATAAAAATTAGCATTAAATTGTTCCATTATAGTTTCAAAAACCTGTGGGGTTGATGGAAGTAGGTGGAGGCTGTTATCAGGACTTTAATAGAAGGCATCAATTTGTTGTCAACCACATCAATCTGATCTTGTGCTTGCAATGAATCTAATGGATCATCCTCATGGAGGAGGTGAGGGGCACACAAAAGAAAGGGGGGGGGGGGGGTGGCTACTATGGGAGTTGAAGGGTTGAATCCAATTCTGTGCCAGAGACCCCCACTCAAGAACTAGACTAGAACGTGATAGCAAAGGAATGAGCTTTTCTTGGTTTTAATTTGATTTATAGGCTTGTTCGGTATCTTCTACTCATGTAACTGTAAGAATACTTTATATTGATTAATGAAAATATTTGTTCATCAAAAGCTTTGTGCCCCCACAAAGACAGGTTAATCAAGCAGAAATTTAAATGTAATATATCTCCTGTTTCTTTTACCAAATATATATATTTCTTCTATTTCTTGTCCTCTGCCATGTTTTGAATTTTATCAATTTTTTCTATATCCATGACAAAGGAATTCTAATTGTTGATTATTAAAGAAATTACAGCATCCTCAATCACAAAAGTACTATAGGCAAAGTTAGTTACCTTTTGCATATACAATCCTTTTGCTTTTGGTCAGACCTCCAAATTATTCCAGTTCCCTATACATGTGAAACACACACACACACACATATATAAGTAAAACTTTTATTGAAATTATCGAAAAATAAGAACACATACATGAAAGATATTTAGCAACAAAAGGAAATGATATATGGTGAACTACAACATAAGGGTAGATATTAGTATTTCTTACAGAATAATCAGTATCAAATTAATAATTTATTTTTCTTTGCATTTTTGCTCAAGAACCAGAAGTAAAAATCAAAATAACAGAGTTTCTTTCTTCACACTTATTTCAGTCCAGTGGTCCTTCAGTTTCAATAAAAAATTTGTAACTTCAGTAAAATGAAAAATGACTTCACATATCAGAAAAGATTATACATGACTACACAATTTATTAATTAAACTATGGAATTAAATTACAACTTCAAATTAAACACAAATCTTCTAAGAAAATAATAATAATTAAACTACTGACCTGTGCTGAATATATGATATGGATAAACCTCCATACTTAAATGTTTATGAAGCTGTACATAAGCAACAAATTCCATATGGAGAATGCAATTAGAAGTATATTTTTCACATGAAACTACCAGTACCACTATAAAAACTAATCAGTAATCAACATGGTTTGATTCACATGAAAATGCACTAATCAAAGGAAAATAAATACATAATATGTAATGGTATGGCCATTAAATTTTCCTCGGTGCAACTTAAGCGCTAGGTTATCAAGTTCAAAAGGTGAAATAAAAAGCAAAACTCTAGCAAGAAGTTACTGCTATTTCCTTAGTCATTCTAACTAGCATAGGAACATCAAGTGATTAATTTAATGGTCCATTTGGTTGGGTGGAAAAGAGGGAAAATGGAAAATGGAAGAAGGAAAATGGGATTTTTCCAATGTTTGGTTTGGTGGAAATGAGAAAGGTTGGAAAATGGGGTAGGAGGAGTTTTCCACTTAGGCCCACCAAAATCTGTCCTCCCAACCGAGCACCCGTAATTTTGGTGACTCCCAAGAATTTTAAATTCTCAACTTAAGTTGCTGCCAACTGAACACAACCTAAGAGACACTAGAGGAATGATTATCTATGACCAAAATAATCAGGTTTATTTGAAGAAGTTAAGATGTTTATCAAATCAAGAAAGTAGAAGCTTCTGTAACAAGCGACAGTCTAAAGTGCAGCCTAGTGCCATAAAAGGGAAATCATATCCATTGGAGACTACAGACCTTAGCAGAGACATCGGAAAATTATTTGAAATACCAGACTCCTCAACTCTTCATGACTCTTTCCACATAAGGTAACATGATTAAATAAAATTGATCAGAAATTCTTATTATGAGACCCCGGCCATTGCTCAATACTAAAAACCAAGAAAGCATGCATAGTGTGAGATCTAACTAGAGCCCAAAACATGAAACCATTTAAACATTGACCACCCTTCCCATTTTTATTTGAGATTGCTACTTATAGCCTATAGGGAGGCATTTGTGGCTGATATGGAGCTTACTGGGGATCAGCTCCTAGCTTTATTTGCAGGGACCTTGTTTGATTGATCTTGTGCGTGGGGTTTTACTTCTAGGGAATCAATTCAGCTATTTTAGATTCCCTATCCGGTACATATTTTTTGTTTTCTTTTCTGTTAGCAATTCAAAGATCAATAGAATCATCCTTATAAAATGCTTTCTATCACCATTGATAAAACAGGGAATGACTAGTGAATTAGGTTGATCCAACTAACAAAGTGTAGCCCACTGGGTTAAGAAATTCATGTCTGCAGCTATATAGGGGGCTGACCCAAAGGAAAAAAACTCACGATGAAATTGGAAAACATTATGAGGCCAAATTCCAAAAATGGCTTCTAAATATCAGAGCTTTGAAAAGGGAAAGCTGATATCTTAAAATAACCTGACCACACAATCCATATGTCATATATCTAACCAATGAATTATAATAACAATGGTAGCACCATAGATATGAGAGTAGTTTCTACATTCATTTCAAAGATCTGCTTTCCCTAAAAAACTATATACAACCTTGAATTTCACTCATATAGTATTTTAAGATTGATATGTAGAGCACCTTGCAGTAATAAACATGCTTAGCAAAGGCAATAACCAGGGATGGAGCTAGAAGTTCAATCGAGGGGGGCAAAGTAAAAACAATTTATTTTCATAAAAATCTAAATTTACATTCATTTAGTACTAACAAAATGTCAACAACAAAAAGGACACAAAATAACTATATTTAAATACCTTGCAACACACTCATTTATTAAAAGAGTCATTCTTTTAAATGTCAAAAATCATTACAAAATGTTACGGCAATTTGTCTAAAAATCATCTTCAATTTTATTATGAATCCTATTTTTAACTATATAAACTAATTATAGTTGCTAAATAAAAGAAAACAAGATAATAATAAGTAAAAAATTAACACATAATCACAATGTCACAAACAAGATTCTAAACAGTGTTGTAGTGCTGTAGTGGCTCCACCTTTATAGCCTGTTATTAACTAGTCATAATAACCAAGTCAGTTTTTTCTTGAGTTACTAATCTAATCAATTAATTAAAGGGTCAAACATTAACTAGTCTAAGTGAGTCTAACTTTCTAAAAAGAGAATAATGAGATATGCTACATGTTCTGCTGGCTCCACCTTTGTAGCCTGTCCTTTGAAGATGTTAATTAGATGAGGGCATCTATCCCTACAACTCACTTATAGCTACATGTATTTTTTTTTTTATTAAAAAGCTCAAATGCAATAAAGATACAAAGAAAGTCAGAAGGTGAGAGAGATTTGAGATTGTGAAAAAGACATACCACTAAATTCAATTCACAGATACCTGGAAAGAAGAACCAGATGAAGATAGGCATCATTGGCGTCATGGCATGGAGCGGGATATTTGCTTAACAAGCCAAGAAATATGTTGTTTGGGCCAATTTTATCTTCTTATTTGTGTTATCGTTTGGGTTATATATTATTTGGTGCAGGGTGGGGCCAATTTTTATTTGCTTAACAGGCCAACAAATATGTTAGGGGGCCAAATATAATTTTCTTGATATATGGGCATGTGAATGCATGAGCATGTGAGGTGCGTGAACATGTGAGTATAGAATATAATCTATGTTGAGTGATGACAAATGAATGCATGAATATGTGAGCACATATAGTCTACCCAAGGAGACGACATGTGAAATGAATGGACATGTAAGCAATTTATGCTAGAAAATAAAATAAAAGAGTACAACTACGCATGTAATTGCATGGCACTAGCTAGGAAATTAAACTACATTCCACCAACCTCATTCCAAAGTATAGTATACCAAGTTTGGTTTGTACTTTTTCCCGTCAACTTATTTTTCTCATGCAAAAAGACAAAAAGAGACAACAAAAGGATACAATGGTTAAATGTTTATAAAGTATGGGAAGAATGTTATTTGACAAATTTATTATCCTTGTAGGAAATCCTTCTTATTTGAACATGAACTAAGTGTTGACATGTAGAATGCATAAACATAGGGGCAAGGAATATGAATGCAAGAGCATGTTAGATGCAAGAATATGTGAGCATAGAATATAATCTATCCTAAACCACATATAGGGTCTGTTTGGATACTGTTTATTTTGCTGAAACTGAAAACTTATTGCTGAAAGGACTGTAGATAAAGATAAAAGTTAGTTGAAATAGTACAGTGGGACCATAAATAGTAAAAAAATGTGCAATAGGGCCGATGAATAGTAGCAAAAATAAGCTAAATAGTGAAATAATTTTCATTTTTCATTGGTATCCAAACGGAGGCATAGTCTACCCTATGAGATGAAATGTGAAATGCATGGGCGTTTGAGCAATTTATGCTAGAAAATAACATTATAGAGTATCGCTATTCATGTAATTGTGTGGCATTGGTTAGGAAAGTAAATTGCATTGTTGAATTAAATACAACTAACTCATTTGTAGCATAACAAGTTCATTTTGCACTTTTTCCCATCAACACATTTTTCTCATGCAAAAAGACACAAAGAGATAACAAAGGGAAACAATGGTTAAAAGCTTACGTGAACATGTACAATCAACCTAAGGGATGAGATGTAGAATGCATAAACAATGGAGCAACTAGGAACATATGATATATGAATGCATGGGTATGTGAGCATAAAATATAATGGCCAAAATGCAAAGTCCACCATCTAAGTTTCACAATTTTTCATTTCAGTCCTCTAAATTTGGGTTTTGTCATTTCAGTCTTCTAAATTTCATTCATTTCCAATTAAGTCCTCCATTAATATGCTATTAGTTTATGCCGTTAAGCCGTTAACTTACCAAAACAGCATCATTTTGGACCTTAGTTAATATTTATCATCTATTTCTTTCTTTCTTAATTTTAGAAAAAACGTTAATTATAAAAATAAAAAATAAAACCAAACAGGGCGATCAAGAAACCCACCCCACCCGAAACCGAGAATGAGCAAGACGGCAATATATCCTTGAACATATCTACCTCACACTTAGCTGCTTGTATTGTATGGTATCATTCATATTCTAATGCTTTTACAATCGGAGATTGATCCATTGTATGAAACTCTAATTGAGCAATGTGATTGGTTTACCTGTTTTAATTGTTTCACCATATCCTTCCTAACTGCTTCACACTTAAACCCAATTCTGTCTCCATTATAAAGTTCCCATACAATGAGCTACAGCTTGATAGCTAGCTGCATATTATCCATTATTCAACACCCATATGTGGGTTTCGCTAGATTAATATTATTGTGTCCATGGAGAACCTGAGCCCTAAACACACTTGTCTTGCTTGGTGTCCTTGAAAAGGCCTTGCACCTGATACCGATCGCGGTCTGCAGAGGTTAGAGCCTTCCTGGGTTCCTCTAATTTGCTTTCTGTTTTTTTTTTTTTTCTTATTAACGTTTTTTTCTAAAAATTAAGAAATAAAAAATATATAAATATAAATATAAACTAAGGTCCAAAGCGATGGCGTTTTGGTAAGCTAACAGCAGAAACTAACAGCATATTAACAAAAGACTTAATTGGAAATGAATGAAACTTAGAGAACTTAAATGAAAAATGATGAAACTTAGAGGGTGTGCTTTGCATTTTAGCCAAATATAATCTATCCTAAGTGATGATAAATGAATGCATGGATATGTAAGCATGTGAGAACATATAGTCTTCCCTATGAGATGGGATAAGAAATGTCTAGGCATGTGAGCAAATTATGATAGAAAATAATATTAAAGAGTATAGATAAGCACGACAATGTCTAGGAAATTAAATTGCATTCTTGAATTAAATACAACCAACCTCATTCGAAAGCGTATCATAACATATTCAATTTGCACTTTTTCCCTTCAACGTATTTTTCTCAGGTAAAAAGACACAAAGAGACAACATAGAAAAACTATGTTTAGAAGTTTATAAACTATGAGAAGAATGTGATTTGAAAATTTTGTTGTCCTTGTAGGAATCTTTGCTATGTGAACTTGTACAATCAGCCTAAGGGCTGACATGTAGAATGCATAAACATAGGGGCAAGGAAGAATGTATGATATATGAATGCATAAGCATGTGAGGTGCATGAACATTTGAGCATAGAATATAACCTATCCTCAATGATGACAAATGAATCCAAGGATATGTGAGAATGTGAGATGACAAGTGAAATGCATGGGCATTTGAGTAATTTTTGCTAGAAAATAACATTAAAGAGTATAGCTAAGCATGTGATTGCATGGCAGCAATCTTGAATTAAATACAACTAACCTCATTCCAAAGCATAGCATAACAAGTTCGATTAGCACTTTTTCCTTTTAACACATTTTTCTCAAACAAAGAGAAACATAGAAACAACAAAGGGACATAAAGGTTAATTGCTCACAAATGGATATTTTTAGAACTTGACATTTGACAAATTTTAGAAGCATGTGAACATGTACAATCAAGCTAAGGGATGACAAGTAGAATGCATAAACATAGGGGCTAGGAAGACCGTATGATATATAAATGCATGAGCATGTGAGGTGCTTGAACATGTGAGAATAACATATAATCTAGACTATGTGATGACAAATGAATGCATAGATATGTTTGCATGTGACTACATATAGTCTGCCCTATTAGATGACATGTGAAATGTATGGGAAATTGAGCAATTTATGATACAAAGTAACATAAATAGTATAGCTAAGATTACAATTGTAAGGAAATGGCTAGAAGTGTGGGCCCCACATGCAAGGACGCGTGTGCTCATAAGGGGGGTGGACCATACTTCACCATGAGGCTCATTTCCCTGACAACGGAAACATGGAAGATTAAAATTAAGAAAATTAAATATTACACATATCAGAAGGTCTACTCGATGTGAATTAAATGGTAATTAAGCAGAATTCTTGAACCCTCTTCTTTACAAGGGCATCAGGCCAAGGCTTATGAAGGAAGAAACATCTAGTTATCCAAATTTAGTTGTCATGTGTAACACATTTTTTTCCTTGGTGGGATTGAGGGACAAGAACTCTATTCATCAAACCTAAGGGCAATAACTTTGTCTCTATAAAAGAATGGAAAGATTTTCAGCATAGTTTGGGGTTTATTCGATGTCAAAAATCAATGCTGATTTTTAAAACATACATTTTTTTATAGATTAAGTATGTAACCCATTGACTTAATAAACCTATGAATTGGTGTATGGGTATAAAGTCTTTTCTTTTTTGGCTAACAAGGTGTCCAAAACTCACGAGCACATAACCAATTCCCAAATATGTACGACCTCTCTAGACTTTACGGTGAGAAATCATGAGTTCAAGGAACTATGGGGTTGTATGAATATAATCCCAAGACTGTCTGACTTTCTAAACCCAAGGTCCCAAAGTAGAGTTTTGAGTTAGACTAAATAGATGTCCAAAACCACACTTTGGCAGAGAGTACAAAAATTAAAAGTTCAACCAAAAGTTTCTTCTTGTTGTCATTAAAAGACTTTCTTTTCTTTTTTGCACATGTTCAAATCTTTTGAAATAACAAATAATTTTATTTCTCATTAGTGATCAAATTCATATGATAAGAAACCAATTAAGGGGTACCATCTACAACATCTAAACATAATTTTTTTTATAGGAAAATTTATTTAAAAAGAAATTATGATTTTATCACACCAATAAGCATTTGGGCTGCACTTATAAGCCAACTTATTGCTCATTTTTCCTACTATTTATGGGTCCCACGTGAGTCACCTATTTATTTTATTTAATTACCTTTTATCTACGATACTTTCAATAAAAGGTTTTTATTAGCAAAAACGAGATAAACTATTTCTAAACAGATACTTAAATCAGGTGCAAAACCAAGAGTTAATAATTTGAATACCTTGTTATGGGCTTCCCTCCACATTGCACCTAGCTTTGAACCAAAACTAGCAGCAACCAATGCTTGACGCAGTATTTCTGTCCATGTTAGAGGGTTTAGAGCTCTCTTCCAAAACTCTAGAGCAACTTTTTTGTTTTCAGCCTGCCAAAATCAACAATAAAAGTACACCAATATGAAGACCTTCCATTTAATTTTATTTTAACAGAAGAATTAAGAAAGAATTCCTTGAGAATTAAGCAAAACTCCACATTCTACTACCATAAAATACCTCCAACTTCCAAAATCTACTGAATCAACACCATAGAGAAATTTCATTAAAAAAAAAAAAAAAGAGCACATGAAACTTTAAGAAGTGTTTGGAGGGGCTGCTAATAGGCCCTTTATCATGTTTTTAGAGTGAGAGGCTTTTTATGTAATCTGGGCAATGAACGCTTCTATTATGAGTTATTCTCTTTTTACCATTACTTCATTATTCAACTTGCTGAGATCTATATAGTTCTATTTGAGAAGAAGGTAGTCCAATTGTCACACAGGTTGGTTGTCACCCAATTTCTTTTAGTGGTAAGTTACATATGCACCATATAAGATTACAATGATGGTCACACTTATCTACAATAATAATTTTGAAAACAACCTCAAATGCACATTCATCTTTGAACAAAAAAAAAAAAAAGCATCTTCTAGCTAAAGACCAAACTCATATTGCAAAGCAGTTTCTACAAACTATAACATGACAACGAAAAAAATTTTGCCAGAGCCACAAAAGCATGTAATCACCTAATGTATTGTGTGTGTTCAACAGTAGAGAATGCATCCGCAGAGTAGTACAAGGACTGTTGTGAATTGGATTTGGATTTAGCAATAATATGTTAAAGATATAAACAACTCATATAAGATAAAAAGAAGAACCATAAATTCGAGTCCTCCATTATTATTTTTATATTAAACAGAAGAAAATTATGATAGCACACCACAACTTTATATGCACCTGCAAGAGTATCAGCCCACATCAATGGATCAATTTTCAGAACCCAAACACTATATGGCAAAAACACATAGCAAGAAGAAATTACATTCTTAAAACTAACATAACCAAACTATATCTATCATGTTGGTTTCCACTTACACCTCTACTACATTGAAATACCCTAGTGCAAATAGATTTTATATATTTTGATTTATTTGCATAAATCTGTCTACCAAAAGAAAGAGACAACTCAAACTTGTCTTTTTTTTTTTTTTTTTTTGAAATAATGTATGCACGTCCTATGGTGTATATTGACAAAAAAGTAGACATTTGATGAAAGGAATTAAGAAAACTACAAATGTTTAGTTGCAAGCAGACTTCTAATCACAGCCATAGTAAGTGTGGCATATCTAAGACCTATAAGATAAAATCTGCAAAAAATAAAGAAGGAAGAGGCATTAAAAAAATTAAAAATTAAAAAGATTGC
This sequence comes from Castanea sativa, assembly GCF_040712315.1. NCBI lineage: Eukaryota > Viridiplantae > Streptophyta > Magnoliopsida > Fagales > Fagaceae > Castanea > Castanea sativa. Next base: position 42,766,037 of record NC_134017.1, on the reverse strand, counting down.
GATTGCAATGAAGTTCCCCAAACACATTTCAGAAGGAACCAACAAACACCTGAAGACAAATCATATTATGAAGCCAAATTGATTCCCCTACTCACTAGTACTGCAAATCCAAATTGTACATCCCAGTTAATGGTGCATTTATCCTGTAGATAAAGATTTCACACGTAATCAGATTATGAAGCAGCAGACCACAGCCAAATCATATCATTGCTTCGACACATTGAACTTCCAGCAATATATTATTGTAGTGCTATATGATCTCAACAAGCCCAGCAAAAAAACATTGAAAAAAAAAAGTACCTGAAGAATGCCCAAAGCAAATATTTCCATAGACATCCACATTGGGAAGGAAGCAGCCGGTTTAGAACTTGACCTTTTGGGGCTAAATGGGTAGTCATTCGAAAATGAAAACCCTCTTACTTTTTAAATAACAACTAGTCTAGTAGTCTCTCTTTTTAACTCATGCTGGGATTCCATAAAAGGCCATAGGTAAACTGGGGCTCTATCTGTATCATATGCTATACACAAGGATCTTTTGAAAATTGATCAGTTCCTTAAAAAGCCCTAAGGCTTTGTGGCTCTTGGTTCTGCATAGATTTTTTTCAGGCCTTTGGCTCACTGGGGTCACTATGGAGCCCTTGGACCTTCACGGTTTATCTAGTCTATCCAGTTCAACTATCCTTATACTGCCAACAATATCAACAAAATTATAGGGTAAAATAAGACATGTTTTAACATTAATTTTTCAAAGAGGAAAGAAGCAGCAAATAATTGTCAACCAACTCTATAAAGCCCTCCAAAAGCAAGATAATTCATTCTAATAAATTGTTATTGAGATGTGGCATCACAGAATCACAATTTACCAAAGAATAAATATTTCTTAAGTGAAAGCAATATAAACAAGACAATATGCATAACTGTTGCATATCAAATCCACAATTATCTGCAAAACACAGTAGGAACATCACTATTTCCAATTAACATCAATTAATTAGACTATTAGACAGAATGAATAGTCTACCAAGAACTAGTTGAATCACATCCCTATCCAGCTTGAACCCATTGCCAAGCATTTTGAAAAGAAAATCCAGATGGCAAAATTATGCTTTGATACATTATGTTTGAACTGGTAGTAAACTTGCACCAAACATAAAACCACAGTTGAAAGGTTCAAAATAGAAGCTCTTAATAGAAAACGTAATATTAAAAAAATTTAAAATTTAAAATTAAAAAAAAAGAAGCTGCATTTACATACAAAGCTAACTGCTCAAAGCAACAGACAACATGGTGACCTTTATTTCACTTTGATATAATTTTAATTTCAATTTTAATTTTAATCAAGTAATAAATAGAAGATATATATATATATATATATATATATATATATATATATATATATATAATGATCCAAAGGGCATATGTTCATACGGACTGGAGATAGGAGCCTATAATAATGAAATGAAAGAAAGTAACCAAAGATAGGACAGTGAACAATAACAACAACAAAAAATAAAAACAAAGCCTTAAGATTCTAATGTACAAATTTTCAAATCCTCACTTTTCATCAAATAAGCTATTAATCTTAAACAAACAAATCAGGGCTGACCACATGTTTTCAAATTTATCACTGCGCTTCATTTTTGCATTTATTTCATTTAATTAATCAAGCATTGTCAATGAAGCTTAGCAGAAAGCAACCAATTAGTTCTAAAAGAAACATTGACAGCAAAGAGCACATAATTTTTTTATTTTATAAAAAAATAAAAAATAAAATCAAATATTGGGTTAAGTTTTATCATAAAGAAACATTATAAAAATGAACATATTTGAACTAAAACCCAAACTGAAAATGAGAAGAAAAATGCGGCAAAACAAGGAATAAAGTCAATACAATAGTAATCGAATCCAAACTACCAAATCTTCACTTACCGGAATCACATTGTAAATTCAAAGATAGCGTTTGGTTGCATGAAAGAAATTTTTGAAAAACCTTATGTTCTTTCCCAATAACAAAAGAAAAGGTAAACCCATCTCAATTATAGACAAATATAGGTTAAGTGACAAGGTTCATACCATTAAAGCCATCAAGTCAGATTGCAACCTGTTTCATAAGACAATAACAGAGGAAACAGCATTAGAAACCCTACAAACCCCATAAATAAATAAATAAATAACCCAATTCAAACATTCAAGTTTTCAAAATCTATATTCTCAGAGATTCAAAAATAAACAAAAAGCTAAAACCCTAAAAAAAGCCCATCTAGCTTTCTAAGTAACCCTTTTACACACAAACTCAGAAACAAAAACCCAATACAAGAACCCAATAACCCATAACAAATAGACAAACCCAGACCACAAAACAACCCACTTATCCTCTAACAAACCTTTCAACAAACAGCTTGCCTACATATATTCAATAACCTTCAACATGTAATTAAAGAAAAGTCATAAAAAATAAAGAAAACCCAAAATCTTGACAAAACCAAATCCACCTTTTGAGAACAGAACCTTATTTCTTGTTATTCCTTTCTGGGTTTCAAAAGGCAGACAGAGACATAGTTTCAACTTTCAAGAAACCCCAACAAGAAAGAAAGAAAGAAAAGAGGAAAGGAAAAAGAACCCCAATCGTCTGATGGTGACGGTAGGAGGTGACAGCCCTCTGAACCGGTGAAGAAGAGAGAGAGAGAGAAAGAGAGAAGAAGAAGAAAAAAGAGCCGTTGGCTGTTGTGGGCTATGTATGGTTGTTTAAATAAGCCAGAGGGCAGGGCTGGGCTGGGCTTTGCTTGTGTTTTTTGAATTTAGTATAAAGGGGTCCCTTTTGGGTCCTAAATAAAATAAAAACTAATAACCGGCCCAAGTCTCCTTTTCCAAATTAGCTTGATGAATTTTCCGAAACAAAAAACAAAAGCAAAAGTGGACACTTTCCAAAACAAGCTTTTTTCTTTTTTTACCAAAAAAATAAAATAAAATAAAAGAAAGACATTTCCAAAATAAGCTTGGCAAATTTTCAATTATTTTTTTTTTAGTTTTTCATTCTCCTTGTATATTTGTCATTATCTTTATACCATTTGGATTTAAACTAAATTGTGTCTTTGAAGTGATATACCTTAAATTTTAAGATATATCATATAACTAGGGAATAGATGAAATGTCCTTTAACATTTAATATTCCATTCCTTTTCCCCTCCAAAGGATTTTTGCAAATATCACTTTTAGACATTGTCACATTGACATGAGTGCCCATTTGGTCTTTGGACTATCGATTTGAATAATTAACCCTTGGACATTGATTTTATTACAAATCAAATTATTAACCTATCTACTGCTAATATTTTTCGATAAAGCCTAACATATTTTGTCACATGATGTGCTTATTATAATAAAGGGATTTCAAAGCCATTGGTGATATGGCTTGCCTGATATGATGTGCATATTTTTTCATGTTTCAAAATAATAAATGAATAACTCTTAAGTGTTTTTTTTTTTGGTTATAGTAGAGAGCACAACTCATGTTGGAAGTGGGTTGTCATAGATTGATGACAACTCTCTCTCTCTCTTTCGAATTACGGTTCAAAGGAATTGAACATTAATCATTATACCAAGCACCCTATGAGATCTAAAAGTGAAAAGTATTTCTTCTACATTAATCATTATACCAAGCACCCCTAAGATATTTTAAAAGCATATTTTAAGCACTATACATGTGTATATCTAAGTACATATTATGTAATGCAACTTACGAAAGTCTAACCGTGTGCGTAGCACAAGCCACTCATGATTATGGCTACCAATTGTGGAATATCCCACGTTGGATCATTACTTGATACTAACTCTAGAAAATGTCCTCCAACAAATTAAGGTGCTTTTTTTCCCATTTAAATATTACAAAATAGAAAAAAAATTATTTATTTATAAATTACATGCTTACTCTATGAATGAACTCACAACCTTACTCCCTTACTTTGCTCAAACATTCCATTTGAAGTTTTGAACTACTCAATGGCATAAAATTGACATTGTTAACTCCTAAGATTTTTTATTAACAAAATTGTCACAACTTATGAAATTGGCATATTGTGAGTGTGATTTTGCATGTATCCAAAACATTCGATACTTTTTTTAATATGTAAATTTTTCATTCTTGGCCTTGATCAAAACAAAACAGACCAATCCAATAGTCATTTAAAAATTAAGATTTTGTTCCGTCATGCGCCTATTGTGCCATGTGCCCCCAACTTGGATTCATTTAATCAACATTTTTCTAAAATGATGATTTAGACCAGACAATATATGTGAGAAAACATCCAATTGAGTTTGACATGTACAATGTTCATGCGTCCATAAGATTGAAAAAGTACTTTACGTATTGGGCATATGTAAAGTTTTTCTCACATAGCTAATTGAAACCCTGCAATCTTAGAATTTTTTTTTTTTAAAGAGAGTTTCAACCTATGACATCTGCTCCTGATGATAGCTCTTTATCATCAAACTAAGACACCAATTAGTTTTTTGTGTAAGCGGGAATTGAACCTCAAATCTCTTATACAACCATCAAAAACTTTATCAGTTGAGCTAACTGAAACCCACCCGCAATCTTAGTGTTAAAAGTAAAAGTGAGGGGACATTTTGAGCACTTTTTGTATTCAAGGGAGGGGGAACATATTTTGGACTTTAATGAAAAGATCAAATTCAAATCCACCCTCCATACTATCAAATTATTAAAATAAATAAATGAAAACATGCTTGACATATAATGAACATGTTATACACACACACATATATACATCTTGTCCCTCAATTTTATATATTAAGTTCTATATCCCTATCACATATATAACATACTTTCTTCTTACTTATGATCAATCTCTTGCGAAAAGCTGACATTCCTTCTAAAAATGCTATCCTCATGCAAGGAGATTAGATTTGGGATTTGACATATGTGTTCATTCTTGTATTGTAATTTGTTTCGAGTCTATATTTGATTATAAAAATGTGATCCATGGCGTATAACCTCGGTTGCCATTTTATTTTTAAAAAATCTACAATGGTTCTATCTTTTTGAGGGTCGAGACAATGAATATTACCTTTCTATACATTAGATCTGAAAGATAACATACAGTAGTTTTTAGAGACAATAGAAGGTGCTTGCATGTTCTACAATATATAGAAAAATGATTGAAAAAGAAAAATGCGACAAAGACCTCAACTGAAGAAGAAAAATAAGATGCCCATGTAAAACCCTACTTGAAAAAAAGGATGAGACTCAGTAATATAGTTGACTGATCAAAGTATGAAAAGACAATCAATTAATCTATATATCTTTAAATATATATGTGTGTGTTAATAGATAAAGTTAAGAGAAAATCTAATTTTGCGTCACGTGTCTTATTTAAGTTATTTTAATTTTTGTTCTAAGTGAGTTAATGAGATGCAAAAGACAAAATGTCTAATATAAATAAGTCATCAAAAACTCAATAAACAAAAAAAGAAAGAGTAAACTCATGTGCATATCCAAAGAAATTAAAATAAAAAATAATAATAAAAGAGAGAGTATAATTTAAATCTATTTGTAATTAATGTTAGGGTGAGGTTATAGATAGTCCAATGACATCATAGAATCTGATTCTTCAACTTGGTTATAGTTATTTCAGTTACAACCTCTCATATCTACCGTAAATGACAAATCTACAATTTCATGACATTCCATCTAATATGTCATTATGTTACACTAGTGTATAACCCGTGCATGTACACAATACAATTAAAAAAATTTACAATTACACATAAATTCAAATTATACTCTCTCTCATTTTTTATTTCAATTTCTTTTGGATATACACGAGTTTACTCTTTCTTTTTTTTCTTTTTTTGTTTATTGAGCTTTTAATGATTTATTTAGAGAAATGATATGTCCACAACATTTTTACAACATTTTTACAACAAATCCTAAGTGGCAGGATGTTACTGGTTGTTATTGTTGGGGCAAAAAAGTAATCTTAATGTTAGGTTCAAATTTGAACCAATAACAACTAACCACCTATAATTTGTTGTAAAAATGTTGTGGACGTAGCACCTCTCATTTATTTATATAGACCCTTCGTCTTATACACCTCATTAACTCACCTTGAACAAAAATTAAAAAAAAAAAAAAAAAACTTACATAAGACATGACGCAAAATCAAATAACAATTGGAATCCAATTTAAAACCTAATTAGATTTTCTCTCAACTTTACCTATTAATACATATATATATATATATAAATATATATATATATATATATATAATGGCAATCGGGTCAGATCTGAACCCAACCCAAATCTGACCCATGCTCAATCTTAATTATGTGTACTTCATCATGATAGTTATTTAACCATGAATAACAACTGATAGCTCATAGACCTGTTAATGTCTCACATATACAATTCAAGTGGAAGTGGTTAATTCTCCCAACGCATATAAGAATCTTGAAATCAAATTCCACTTGCATCAAGATAAAGGGGAAAAAAAGAAGAAGAAGAAGACGAAGAGAGATCGTATATGTGAAAACTACAAGTGGAGATGGAATCAAGAAATAACATCCATAATTTGATAATGAATCCATAAATTCAAAAGCCCATAAGAGTACGCAAATAAAATGAAATCTCTCTTCAGATGGCAATTCTGAAGAGAGATTTCATTTTATCAGCTTACAATCCTACTACAACTAACTACAATCCTACTATCTTATACCTCATGCTTTCAGGTCCCAACATTTGCAGAGCGCTAAATTATAACTAACTACAAGCAGGATTCAAGTTTTTGCAATATTGAGTATTAAATAATGAAAAATTGTTGGAACAATTTGCTTTAAGCACTTAAAAGCATGCAGAGACCTTCCTTTTCAACCTGACAAGGAACTGTTATGTCATGTCAGGCCAATATATACTTAATGGGTCGTGTTAATAGATGTCCTTAGAGCAAATGTTAATAAACTATAATAGAAAAGTTTTAACACCACTTTCATAGGAAGTATAAAAAGCTATCAACAACATTTAGTCTTATCATTCTCCTAATAAAATATTTCTAAAAATAATTTTTAAACCAATACTCTTGAAGCATTTGTTAACATTTCCCATAATTAATTAGGCTTCTTGTTTTTGTTTTTCTTTTTTAAACTAAGGTATTGTCAGTTCGAAGTCAAGAAATTTTTCTTAAAAAAAAGCAACATTACGAGAAAGAGAATGAAATTCAAACACAAATGCTACTGACTACCATCATATCCTTACCATATAATAATTCAAACAACAATTCATAATGAATAATACCTGCAGTCAGTATCCACATGGTTCTTGCATTTACATACTAATCTCTTGTGCTTCACATTCCCAAAAGATGGTAGGACTAGAACAAAATTCTCCATAACCTTCCAAGAACTAGGGTATGGAGTGCAGAGGACAAGGCCTTGACAAAAAGCACGTAAATAATATATACCGATTACCAAAAAGTGTTATATATGACCCAGCTGTATTTACAAACCACCAATGCACTTCCGTTTCACCAGCCAAAAATCTACACCAACGAAGTTGAACCTACTTTGAATCTTTAGAAACAGAAATTGTAGTCGTCTCAGGCCTGAAAATCAAATATTAACACAATTGGTTATTTCAGTAGATATCCAAAAATGGGCATGGTGATATACTTTCAAGCACCATTTCAACACAATTGACATGTGGCAAATCACTCCATTTTAGCTAAAAAGTTTTAATTATGGAAAAATCAATTTAAAAGCTTGTCATTCTTTGACAAATGCATATAGATGAAGAAAGTTGACAAGCTTGTTTTCATCAGCAAAATTTGTTGACCAACCAAGAAAATGGTCCCAGCTATTGTAAGACACAATAATGTGTCATGCAAATATATTTATTTGATGTCAAGGATACAGAGAACAAGAATGAAGCATTAGCACTTGTATCCGCATTTAACCGCACTCAACCCTCTACAAATAATTTCCTGCCCATGCCTTGACAATAATACCTTGAAAAAACCAAAAGAACAAAAAATAAAAGAGAGGAAGAGCAAGATTCTCCAGTAACATCATAGTTGTTAAGCACTCAACAGTACCACTTTTAAGGACATGAATGATATGTACTGTGCTTTTATATATATATATATATGACAATAATATAAATACAGAAAGGTCATCATAGATAACAAAGGTATTACAGAGGCATAAATATCCTTTAAGAATTTGGAATACAAAGTTATTTACAGATAAATTGCCTGATGCCAAATGCCAACTACATATGAATACAAAAAAGATCCCAAAGAGATTGATAGGCTCCTAAATAAGGAGAGATGCATTAAAAAAACAGGTCTAATTATGCTAAAGTTCGTAAAAGGATTGAAAGGAATATATAAAATAAGAAGAATTAAAGTGGAGCATAATTAAACCAAGAAATATGATAGAAGTCTAAAATGGCTAAAACTAATTAATGGAAAGCAGTCTATAAGATTTCTATGTACAGCCACATTAATGAAATCTTGGCTGGTCAGTAATACTGATAGAAACCAGAAGAGTTAGTTAAAGAAGATGGCTATAGGTTGAAGCATAAAGAAAATTAGGCTCACAAACGCACAGTAACGTAAGAGATGTCCACTAAAAGACATTTCAGGGCCACTTTTCCTTTAGGCTATCCTAAAAAAGCTTTATATATTATCTTGAATTTATGGTGATTGACTAACCTTAGTTTCTGCTCCAAAAATTCTACAACGTGTCTCATAGCATAAATAGTCATTTTCTTCACCTGCTTCAAGAAAGACAACAATCAAAAACCTTAATACACAAGATTTATACATCAGTGTCTAAAGTAACTATTTCACATTATATAATTACCACATGCATACCACAAAGTCCTAGGCATTGAACACATTCAGCCAACCAAACTACATCAAGCACACACCAGGATTAAATGAAATTTTGGTGGGCATCCAACTTAATATCTATCAACATATCTTTCCATATTATGCTGCACTTCTCCTACAGTTTATATTCATTGTACTCTAGAGAAAAGCAATAAGGTAAGGTGCCAGTGAATTGAGCACATAAAACATTTTTGAATGTAAACCAGTATGGGTGGAATCAATAGCAGTGGAGTGCAGAAGGTGGGTTTTCCTGGCGCAATACAACAATGGTTAGATCACAATGAGGGAAAGCAGAGTTTTGCTTGGGCAAAGAAGGGGGGAAATTGCAATGGCATCAATAGGGATCTGGCAACAGTAATCAAGCAATATTAATTATGTTTTTAAATAACACTTGCCAAAAACATATTTGATATTTTATTAGAAACATATATTTATGACAAGCTCCATGACGATACCACTACAAAGAAAGGTCACATTGACACCAGAAAATCACTGAGGTGCAGGTATGAAAAGGTATAAAGCGTTACAAATAAGAACTATAACAATGAACAGCAACATTATTCACAGAAATATTCATGAGATGCTCAACCACCATTTGCACCATTGTACAGGAAGCAAAAGTGGAAACATCCTCCTAACATGGCCAAAAAAAAAGCTTATAAAAATTTATGGTCGCATCAAACAGATAAATTCAATTACATACCTCCAACTTGTCCTCCTTTGCCCTATGATTCTGGGGAAGTGTACGGAATTCATCCGTCAAACGGATGCACTCTCCAACATTTTCAGGTGAGACAAAATCGAGAGCAACCTTTATGCATGACTGAATAGTAAGGAAAAGACAATTCATCGTTAATACATAATTATTTATATGTATAGGGGAACAAATCTATAAATAGAAATCAATTTCATATATCACAATCAACACCAAATTTAAAATGGAAGTCATGAGGCACATAAGCTCATCAATTAGAGATCTAAGCATGTTGTTTGGTTGGGGTGATTTGTGAGGGGACAGAAAATAAAGAGGAGAAAATAGGGGGTATTTCGAATAGTAAGGTTGTTTGGTTGGGAGGGAGTGCGGGGTGATTTTTGGGATGTTTTCTTGTCTCCCTCACTTGGAGAGAAAATGGGGGAGGGGAGGGAGAGGGCTTACATGGGAATTTACCCATCTGCTCCTCTCCTCCCTCCATGTTAGTTTTTTTTTCTTTTTCTTTTGGTTTCAATCTAACGCTTAGTATTTATTTTCTAAACATTAGGTTTTTTTTTCTTACAAACTAGTATTAAATTAATTTTTTAATGTAATAGGGTTATGAGAGTAAATTTATACAAACTCCATTTTCTATCCTCTTATTTTTCTTCTCAACCAAACAAAATATTTTTCATCCCCCACTTTTCCAACCCCCCCCCCTTCCAAACCAAACACACATGAAGGAAACCTAAATATTATTTATCCCCCCAAACAGTAAAATAGATATGCAATTCAACAATCACATAATCAATGAACTGATGACACTCAAATTGTCTTTGTAGGACAGGATAACTTATAAATGACATGAATACAACCATAGCACGGAGATATCATCCTAGTATTTAAAGGCCACAATGTCAATGATAAGTGAAATATTAATTGCCCACATCCTAGTCAAACAGTAAAAGAGCATCACTAGAATAAGAGACAAGCAAGCAGAAAGGTGGACCACTAAAGACTAGAATGATTGATAAACCAAACTGCTTTCAACAATTCTCATATTTAAGCAAACATTCACCCTACGTTGCCAGCTTGGAATTCATGAAAGGTGAATAACAAATCACTGGTGCAATATGTAAACTCCTATCCCATTTTTATATGCTAAATCATGGGGGGAGGGAAATAAACACCAAAAGCAAACTACTTTACCTTTATATTTCTAACTTGATGAGGACAGCCGGCAGGAATGAAGACAGCATCTCCAAGATTTTGGACAAATGTCCATGGTTCAATTCCTATATTATAGCACAGAAGCGTAAAAGTATGCCCAAGAACAATCAGTCATCTTATGACAAAAAGGAATACAGCATTCAATCCAATTAGCGCCACTACTATATAAAAAACTGACCATATTCCTCCTTGAGCTTTCTTTTGTGCTCCAAAGTAAGATAAAATGTTTGATCGTGTATAGGGTGAACAACCTATACAACCAAAAGATATGATAAATACAACAGAACTGTACCGAGTATTAACAAGTAAAAAAAAACACACACACACGTGCAGTGTTGTTAAAAGCGCGCTAGCACAAAGCCCTTGGGGCTTTTTCCCTCTAAAGCGAAACGCCCTCACAAAAGCGCACTTTTTTGAGCTTTTTGTACATTTTTAAAAAAAATATCCTGATTTGTTTTTAGCCACTAAATCTAAATATATTTAATATAAGTCATTGATTTAATATATAAAAACTAATAATGTGGTGTGCTACCATACACCTAAGCCTATCTCTTTAGATATTTTTGAACTTTTAACTACAACCACACAAACAAACGCTAAATCAGACACTCACAAAGATAACATTACTTAACATTCTAGTACTTTTTAGCCTTTGTCTTCTTGGTTCTATACTTCTATTTTGATTCAACCATATTTTGTAATCATGGCCATCAAATATCATGGTTGCCTATATTTTGTAAAGCACAAAAGAATTATATAAATGTTATATAAATTATTATATAAAATGTTTTATTGTAATTTATATGATTAATTGATCACTTGATTGTTGTATTGATCATTAATAATTTTTTTTTAATTTATTAATTTTTTTTTTTTAAATGTGCGCTTTACATCAATCAGGCGCGTGCTTGCGCTTTGCACCTAGGCTCCAGGAGACCTTTGCGCTTAAGTGCGCTCAGTGCTTCTAACAACACTGCACAAGTGTATATAATATATATCAAATATATCAAATATGTTCACTGACTTAAACACCAGAAATTATGCAGGTTATAAACCACAGTTGATGAATTCAATATGCTATATATCTAATCAAAGAGTACTTCATTCGCCTTGCTTTCCCAGCTGGTACAAAGCTGGTCAGGCCTATATCCTGCATTTTGTTACCCAATTTGGATTTCCCATGATTCTCTTCATACAACAAGATAACAGAAATTTTAAAATTATCAAGACTTTTTAGGAATAAAGCTAAGATAAATACGTGTTTCAAAGAGGAGAGCAGTAGGCAATTCAAGATGACTAGGTTTAAATCTTAACTATCACATCTTAATTACTAAAACAACTTTGCCAGACACTAAGTAATTTTATTCCATAAGGTTGTTTGAATCAGTAAAAGGAACAGAGAATTAACTTCACTTCCACTAGTGCCTAAGCTGTGTCACATTGATTAACCAAAAGAATATAGTACTCTTTAAGTAATTTATCACCACCTTTATAAATAGAGTATAATGATAATAGTTAAGAAACAAAAAGAAAAATTTTGTATCTAATTGAAATTGAGAGACAATTACCTGCTGCAATGGACAACAATGGATGTGCCTAAATTCCCTGAAGTGCTTCTTAAGATATTCCTGCAGCTTTGGAACATCTTGTCTCCGGAAAATGTCCCAGACAGCACCACCAGGAGAAGCTTCTAACCTGTCCAACTTATTTCTAGAAATTGTAGTATCACTCCCACCACTGTTTTCTTGATCCACTTTTGCCTTTTCATTCTTTTCCAGCTCTGATCCACTTAAGAAGTCTTTCCCATTAAACCTTGACTCACCACAATCACCATTAAGCTCAACAGTTATACCAGTATTTTGATCCCCAGATCCATTACTAATATTTTTATAATCAGCAGTAACTTTACAAGACTCAATAACAGAAATGTTATTCTTTACTTTTTCATCCACAGCTTGAAAATCTCCAAATAATTCCCTTCGGTCTTGCTCTAAATGCCTCTTTTTCAATTTTTCTATGCTCTCAAGGTTCTTCTTTTCAAGTGGCACTTCAGCAGTGTGAGTCAAAATATTCACCTAATTCAGTGAATTAAAAATAAATAAAATTATAACATCAAACAGAAGTTAAGTGTCAGCTATATTTCAATCCCTTGAATGTGCATCAAAGGAGCTACATACAAATTACAACTAAAGATATATGCAAGGATTAACAGCAATAAGATTGGGAACCAATCTAATATCGCCCAAAAGTTAATCACATACTAATATTCAAACAAAACAAGATGAAGGAAATAAGATAATTTGAGTTCAGTTATAATAGTGGAATTCTAAAAAATGGCAGCTACTTCCTAAGCACGTTGCATACCACAGAGCAACAGTGCAAAAAATTGGTCACAAAATTTAGCATAATAAAAATACAGGCAGCACAGTAAGGGTCATACAAAAATCCAACCCCATCAACCCAAACCGGCTGCCAGTGATGACCACCGAAAGTGTCCACTCCAGTGATCAGGAAAAAAAAATGCACACCAAAGGCACTGTGGTGCGGTGATCAATTGAGATTTAAAAAGAGAAAAAGCAAATGGCTAAAGAAACACCGTTGTATAAGTTTACAACGTAAATACCCTCAGCCTCTCTAGTTTATATCAGTTCATTTCTCACTCTCTATCTCAACAACATCTCTCCCTCAATCCCTCTCTCTCCTCTCATTCTCTCACCTCTCAAGCCCTCAATGTCTCAGTCAATCTCACCAGCTCACTGCCACTGAAGCACACTCGCCCTCTGATACTTACATCCGGCCTTACTGTAAGCTTTTTTTCCCCTGCTTGTAGGTGTGATTAATTTTTCTCTTTAGATATGGCATGTGGGATTGATTGATTTCTGTGGAATTAGAAATTTAGAGGGGGTTTTTTTGTGTGAGAAACCCTAGCTAAAATTTGGAGATTTTTCTTTATCTTTAATGTTTGCATAATAACCAATGCACTGTACTTTCCTGGCTGATAAGAGAAAGAGCTCACCAACCAGATCAGTGCAATTGCCAAAAATAAAAAGAGGCCAGCCAAACTGCACCATGTACTCCCCCATGTCCAATTAATAAAACATTCAGGCCATTATATAATAAGACAAACAAGTAACTAAGAAAGCCCAGTTACACTTTCTTGGTGAATGATCACATCAAGAATTTAATTTCAAGTATACATAATTTTATACTTAAGAAATTGATGGATTAATATATGCAAGCAGTTCATTATTTGACAAAAAAGGGAAGAAATTGGAGGAACAGGAAAAAAAAAATTCCCAAGAGAAGTGTTAAATGTAAATACACAAGCAATCAGACGGACAAAATATGATCATCGAATATCATCCCCACACTACTGCAAGAATATCATTGTCTCCTTTTACTTCAGCATTAGTCAATACCATGTCAAGAACACGATGCGTAGGATAGGGGACAGGTAAAAGGCATGACTAACAAATCGAAGCCTCTAAGTAGAGTAATAGACTAAAACCCAAAACCCTTGATTTCGTACCTATTTTACCAAGAAAATTAAATCAACTTTTAATGAAAAACAGAGTCCTTGCCCTCAAAATCAGGAACCCTCATTTGTCACAATGGCATTATGACAGTTGGACCAAGATGACTCCAGCTAAACCATGCATAGATATACACATCTAACATTAAACCCAACACCTGACACAATCAACTTTGTCATATATATATATATATATACACACACACACACACGTATAATTTTAAAAAATGATCAAGAGTCTAAATGATGTGCGACATCAAATTTGGTCAATTACGGCGTCGGACTCGGACTCAAATCTGTAAAATGTGTGATTAGCAGTTATTGACAGCCAAGCAGTGTTTACAATATGCCAATCCTTACCCAACTCATCTGGCCCTCACACTTCAACCTATATAAACTCAGATAGGCATTTTTCATGCAGTACCTCAACCAAACAGAAGTTGTCCATTGGGAAAAAAAAAAACGATTAGCAGGAGTTGCAACATGACCATACATACCGCATCAGACATGTCACAATGAAGTTTGGTGACGGAGTCCCCACGGCCAAGCTCCTGAGCAACTCCATATGCAATATATGTCTTGGGACCCATATCTGGCTTGAGAGATTGCTCAGGCAACCGGACAGCAATGTTTAGAACACCCTTGCGTGGATGTGTATATTCCTTAAACGGCAAGCAACAGATAAACTCAGCACCATGACGCGGCAAGCGTTCCTCAAATAATGTGGATGGAGGCCAATCTTTTAGTTTCAGTATCATAGGCCACAAATGACGATCAAACCGACCCTCTGTATACCCAGTAAAAAACTCATGGATGTTGACATCAGTCTGCATTTCATCACAATAGTTAGTATCACAAAGCAAAATCATCAAGGACCATTTCCGTATCATTTTATTATATCAGAGTAGACAAGTTAGAATTTTAACAAACAAATCCAAAAACGCTTTAAAAACAACTATGAATATAACAAAAAAAACATACATATTAACAACCATCAGAGTGAATAAAGAACCACCACAAAATAATAGACCTAAAATTTTTAATAAGACTTTATTATATACCAATTTCAGAATGAAAGGTAAAGATAAGAAGGCAGTCATAGGCAGTCATCTCCCCTAAAAATCAATTAGAGGGAGTACATACAGCTGCTAATTCCCAAGTGTAGAGTATTTAATGCACCCATTGTCTGTAAATGATCTGGAACACTAATCAACAAGTTGCAAGACAGTATCTGCCTTTTTTTCTAACTTAGATTGAGCAAGATAACCATACTAAACTCTATGCTGGTTTTTCCGCATCAAAAAAGTATTATCAGTACTTACCAAAAAGCTGGAAATCAAATTACTGAGTGCAGAACTAAAATAAATCTTCCTGATAACAAAAGAATTGGAAAATTCCTAGAAAGAAAACCTTTCATTTAAATAATTTTCAAAGACAATCTCATTCAAAATAATTAAGTACAATAAATTAATCACAAACATCAATACATTAATGCTAAAAAATTAAATGCCAAAAGGAAAGAATAATTAACACAAATAGAAAACGATAAAATAAACTAACCTCACAAGAATCCAAGCAATCAATGGCCTTAACTTGCAACAATCTATCATGTTTGAGATGTTTCATTTGACGGACTGCACGCCACATGACAAATGGCTCCCAGCTTAAACCAGATGCAGATTCAAGTGCATCACTCACAATCACAGGCTCAGCTCTACTCCAATGCCACTGGAAATGCTTCAAATCCTCATGTTGTATATCTTGGGCCCTCAGGCAATACAAATAGTTGTCATCAGAACCTTCTCGAGAAGCCGCTTTCTGTAACTTATTATTGCTTAAGTCCACTTCACCAACTGATTTGAAACACAGACAAAATTGTGAATGAGCAACAGCCACATCCATTAAGTTGTAAGTTTTGGCAATTTCTTCCGCTTTTTTCACCAACTCTAAAACTGGAATTTCTGAGAACAAACTTTTCTTCTTTTTTGTTGATGAGTTTGAGAACATGCATTTCAACTCTAGAATACCAAGACCACAACCACCCATGTCTTCAGGGGGACAAGGAATGGTAGAATCTTCATTTGCTTTCCACTCAGATTTTGACTTTATAGTATCCATTGAGCTAGTCTCAGTAGGTAATTTCACTTTTTTCCCCATTCCACCATGCAAATAGTCTGATCCATGGTCTATATACTCAATAACCACTTCCTCCTCGCCTCCCTGCAGATGTCCATCACGAATCTCCCGGCAGCAGGTAAGGCAGAGATCAAACGAACATCTAGGGCAGCTTCGGTGAAAATCAAAAATAGAAGTTTTGCAGATATCACTGCAAAAGCAAGAGATAACATATAAATCTTCATAAAACAATGTTACCATTAGAAACAGAGTGTTTCTGGAAAAGACCTTACCAGTACACACGCTCATTAATATGGCAATCTGCCTTTTCAATCTTTAACTCTGGAAGTAATAACCCTATCAAATGAACATCCATACAAGCGAATCAAAAGATTACATCTGAACAATATTTTTTAATTAAGAGAACTAGTTTGTAATGATGAGGAATAATCAAAGTTAAGATTAAATTAAAGAAAGGAAACTGTAGATTATAACGTTCAGCAATTGCACAAGTCAAAACTACATCATGCAGTAAAATTAACATTTTTTATTTTTGCCGTTAGCAATTATGAGACATCTTCCAATCCACACAAATACAGAAATCTGCCACACCAAAGATGATTTTCTAAGCTCATTTGACAGAGTACAAGAAAATACCCTGTCTTTTAGCCTCTAATTCCTTCTCAACCATTTGCTCTTCACTAATCCGTTGCAAAAATGGAAGAAGCAGTTGTAGCATATACTTATAGTGCTCAAACTCCTCATCTTCACTAATATCCAAGTCTAAGTTTTTCAAATTCTGCATTAAGGCATAAATAATTTGTCAAACTTCTCATACATAATCGAAAGACATTAAAGGGAATACCAGTGATTCATGTGATGTAGGAAAAGGAGAAACTGACTTTTACAGGTACATCCAAACGCAAGCATGCTTTGCAATTGCAATTTCCACGGCATACTGGACAAGCCTCCGCAATGTAATCCTCCTCAATATTAGGATACCTACAGAACACAACACAAATACTTCATATAAATTTCCAAAACAATAAAGGCAATAAAACAAGCAAAAGCTCCTATTTTTAAACTTTCATTTTATGGCTTCAAATATTTGCAATGTTCGTATTTTTAATTCCAAGTGCCAAGTCAAACATAAGTAACCGTACCAATTCCAATATAGTTCCACAACAAAGCTTCCATACAACTTCTTTTAGGCTACATTACAAATTACACCCTTTAACATAACATATTTTTCATTTGGTCATTTTATCTAGCTCCATCCAATCTCACTGTTAATTATAATATTTTTGAACCTCCAAAACAAATGTAATTTTACAGGACAAATTGAATGGAAGCAGAAAGAAGACCTACATTAGAAACAAAATGGAAGTTAAACTGTTAAAAAGATTCAAATGGGGCAAAATGAAACTTAAGAGACTGAATTGAAAATGAATCAAAGTTAAGTGGGTGTAATTTATAATTTCACCTTTTGTTTTATAAAAATTGACAACTGAAGAAACAGAAGAATTAAAACAAAACATAATTAAATTGTTTTCCTAGTAACTTGGACTCTGATAACAGGGGAAGACACATGAAACAAACATTATGGAGAGCACAAAGTTATACAAGGGGGTTCAGTCTATCCACCAATTAAATTTCCAAGAAGCACCAAATGAATGTCATGACATTAAATCTAAAATGACGTGGGTTATATAAACCTACTTTAAAAAGGTCTTCATTCATGGGTAGTAATTCATTTGGCAGTGATTAAGATTTATGGAAGCATTCTTGGGAGTTTAAACTCAATATACAAGTCTAATCATCACAACACAGAAAATATTCAGTGACAAAATCAACCTTTTCAACTTAATGCTATTGATTGAATCTTGATTTACTTTTAGATAGCATGCCTCCATTTCATTGGGGGTATTTACTACCTGATTGTTAAGTCTTTAAAACCAGTACACTATTTTCATGGAAAGAGTCCATGCTATGAATTATGGTCCAAACCAACTAGTGTATGAAAATCATGCAACTCATTTTATGCAACACACTCCACAGATATTCTTTCAATTTTCAGATCAATACTTAATTGCATTTTTAGGCCTCAAGTGAGCCAAAAAACATGGCACACACAAAGGATGAAAGTAACTCACACCCTGTAACCGTTTTTGGAGGGTAAGTTACTCACACCCAGCAGGTGTTCAACCCACAACATAATCCTCCAACTAGCTCCTGCAAAGGAGGAGATACCATTTGAGCTAGAGCTCATTGGCAACCCACATCCTACAACTATAGAAATCATTAAAAAAAGTGACCTTATTCTCTTCATTTCAGAGTTAAGACTCTGTTTTTCAAATTTGACAGTGCAATAAGTGTCATGTTATTTAAAATTTTTAATGACAACATTAATACACTTTTAGATTTGTTAAGAGTAATGACTTAAGTGATGAAATTCTCCCAATATAATTTCACAAACACCAATTAAACAACAGATCAGAAGCATTAAATGAAAGGCTAAGTATGCCATCAGAAAACTAAATGCCAAATACAACTTGGCATAGAAAGAAACTGACTTAACACAAAAGGATAATAAAAGAAACCCATACCAATTATCTAAGCAAGGTTTACAATAACGCTTTCTCTTACACTTCTTGCACCGAATAACCCTGCCTTTGTCATTCCTCTGACATTGATGGCACATCAAAGACACCTCTTCAATCCACTGCTCAACAACCACAATTCAAATCAGTAATACACTACTAAACAAACCCAAATTAAACAATCACTACTACTACACAAAGATTCAAATAAAGATGTTACCTTTGGATCATGCTTATTGATCTTTTCAACAGTTTCCGGGTTTTGATTTTTAGTTCTCTTTGCTCTCAGCGAATAACCAGCACTCCTTTCAGCAGATTCTTCATTCCCCTTCTCTTCTTCCACAGCCAAATCATTCCTCGTGCCACGCTTCCCCTTCAGCTTCTCCAATCCATCATTTTCCTCAGCAGTTTTTTCAATCTTGTTAGCATTGGTTTGCTCCTTCTTCTTCCTTCCACGCTTATTCTTCACCAGAGAATCATCATTATCAACTGCAAAACTAACCTTCTTTATCCCGCCATTTCTCAACCTACTTTTCACTCCCTCAATCTCTTCCTCCTCCTCAACAGAACCATTCAAGACCTCTTCTTTCTTTTCTTCCTTGCCTTCATCATTCAAAACGCCGCCATTTTGCTCCTTGTGCTGCTCATGATTTTTCAAAACTGCTTCCTTTCCTTCCTCCACAACCTTAGGTTTCCTTCCGCGACGCCGTTTCACATTCACAACCTCTTCCTTCTTTTCTTCCAAAACTACTTGGTTGCTATTTTTGTTTCCGTCCTTCTGTTGATTAGCCAAAACAGGATGATTTTCCTTTTCCTCAGCAGAATCTGGCTTTCCGTTCTCCTTCACCTCCTTAGGTTTCCTTCCGCGACGCCGTTTCACATTCACAACCTCTTCCTTCTTTTCTTCCGAAACTACTTGGTTGTTATCTTCGTTTCCCTCGTTCTGCTGATTGACCAAAACAGGATGATTTTCCTTTTCCTCAGCGGAATCTGGCCTTCCGTTCTCCTTCACCTCTTTAGGTTTCCTTCCACGACGCCGTTTCACAATCACAGCCTCTTCCTCCTCAGCAGAGTCTCGCTTTCCTTCCACCTTAGGCGGCCTCCCGCGGCGCCGTTTCACATTCACAACAGCCTCTTCCTTCTGCTCATCAGCCAAAACAGCATGATTAGAGAGAAAACAAAAAACCCATCTCAATTATAGACAAATATAGGTTAAGTGACAAGGTTCTTACCATTAAGGCCATCAAGTCAGATTGCAACCTGTTTCATAAGACAATAACAAAGGAAACAGTATTAGAAACCCTACAAACCCCATATATATAAAAAAGCCAATTCAAACATTCAAGTTTTCAAAATCTATATTATCAGAGATTCAAAAATAAATAAAAAGCCAATACCCTAAAAAAAAACCATCTAGCTTTCTAAGTAACACTTTTACATACAAACTCAGAAAGAAAAACCCAACACAAGAACTCAATAACCCATAACAAATAGACAAACCCAGACCCCAAAACAACCCATTTATCCTCTGAAAAACCTTTCGACAAACAGCTTGCCTACATTCATTCAATAATCATCAACATATAAAAAATAAAGAAAACCCAAATTCTGCAATAAACCATAACAAATAGACAAACCCAAATATACCTTTTGAGAACAGAACCTTGTATTAAATAAAAAGACCCTTCTTTCTTGTTATTCCTTTCTGGAGGAAGAAAGAAAGAAAGAAAGAGAAGATAAGAGAGAAAAGAAAGAAAGAAAGAGAGAGAGAAAAGGGGAAAGGAAAAAGAGCCCCAATCGTCTGACTGTGGCGGTAGGTGGTGAGTGGTGACAGCCCTCTGAACCGGTGAAGAAGAAAGAAAGAAAGAGGGAAAAAGAAAACGCGGGCTTTGCTTGTGTTTTTTGAATTTAAAATAAAGACATTTCCCAAAATAAAAATTAATTGGCGGAATCGGCGGAAACCATATATATAACCAGCCTAACCTTCTCCTTTTCGAAATTAGCTTGATGAATTTAAAATTAAAAAAGATACAAAAGTAAAAGTAATATTTTCTAATGATGCAAAGAAAATTAGTAAGTTGGATGTTTCGAACTTGAAATGGCCACTTACTCTATCAATGGCCTGAAAAATGAAGA
This sequence comes from Castanea sativa, assembly GCF_040712315.1. NCBI lineage: Eukaryota > Viridiplantae > Streptophyta > Magnoliopsida > Fagales > Fagaceae > Castanea > Castanea sativa. The sequence goes on along the minus strand of NC_134017.1, from coordinate 42,744,830 downwards.
AAAACGATCAAAGATGACCGGGGTTACCGGCTAAGAACCCTCCGATGGCGAAATTAGTTTTCTCTCTATATTTTTGGAGTTCCAACTTTTTGGGAGCAGTCGAAAACGTACCTTTCATTGGTTTGAATGGGTGTTTATATAGTGTTCTAGGAGCAGTTATTGAAATTGTAACATCCCCTAAATTTGAGGAGGTCGGAGGTTCATGGATAACTCCTGCAACCGTTTAAGAGTTATATCTTCTCATACAACGATCACCGGAAGTTATGCGTAAGTTACGGAGTGGTGAAATGTACTTAGTAATTCCCAAGTGTAAAGGTCTCGTCCAGGGGTCTTCTTGTGGACGAATCCCTTCAGGACGGGGCTGGGTGCTTCCCTTGGACGAGTGATGTAGGTTTGTTTTCGTCCAAGGACGACCATGCGCGTTAACCTCGTCTTGATGCTAACTTCTGGACGGCTGCTAGTGTGATGACCATGGACGATCTGAGTATTTTCATTACTCATCATTTTCCAAAACAAGCTTTGTTTTTTTCCAAAAAAAGAAAGACATTTCCAAAATAAACTTGACAAATCTTCCATCATTTTTTGAAAGTTTTTCATTCTCTTTATTTATTTGTTATCATCTTTATACTATATGGATTTAAAATTTTAAATTAAATTGTGTCTTTGAGATGACATATCTTAAACTTTAAATAGACTCAGAGCTACAGCTTTTGCTTTTAGGATTGTTAGATCTAACCCATCATGAAGGAAATTGACATCATTAATATATTTGCGTTATCCAAATGTCCAAAATATTTTCACTTAATTTTATGAGAACATCATCAAATTAGTTTTCAACATCACTCAAAGTCAAATTTTAAAAAATATAAAATTACTATTTCACCAAGTCTTTCTCTGAGATCATGCCCAAATCGTTATGCATTTCTTAAATTTAAATTTATTACAAATTTCGGAATAGCTAATAATAAATATAAAATAATAATAAAACAATTATTCATAATTCATTATTTATTTATATATATATATATATATATATATATTTCTTACAAAATTTGAAATAGCTGATAATAAGTATAAAATAATAATTGATTATGCAAAGAAAATCAGTAGGCTGGATGCTTTGGACTTGAAAGGACCACTTGCTCTATCAATGGCCTGAAAAATGAAGAAAAGCGATCAAAGGTGACCGGGGTTGCCGGTCAAGAACCCTCCGATAGCAAAGTTAGTTTTCTCTCTATATTTTTGGAGTTCCAACTTTTTGGGAGTAGTCGAAATTGTACCTTTCATTGGTCTGAATGAGTGTTTATAGTGTCCTAAGAGCAGTTATTGGAATTGTAACCTCCCCTGGATTTGAGGAGGTCGTGGGTTCATAGATAACTCCTACAACCGTTTAGGAGTTATATATTCTCATACAACGGTCACCGAAAGTTATGCGTAAGTTACGGAGTGGTGAAATGTACTTAGTAATTCTCAAGTGTAAAGGTCTCATTCAGGGGTCTTCATGTGGACGAATCCCTTCAGGATGGGGCTGGGCGCTTCCCTTGAACGAGTGATGTAGGTTTGTTTTCGTCCAAGGACGACCATGCGCGTTAGCCTCGTCTTGATGCTAACTTCTGGACGGCTGCTGGTGTGATGACCATAGACGGTCTAAGTATCTTTATTCCTCATCAATAATAATAAGACAATTATTCATAATTCATTATATATATATATATATATATTTATATATATATATATATATTTATTAGATGTCCGGTCTACTATTGTGTCTCAACACATTTCAAAAAAACCAACTAGTTTTATGTCCGAGTGACATTTCATCCCTAGCCACAACTTCATCCACTAGAGGAATGAAAGCTAATTTGCATTGAAGTTTTCTCTAAAGTACAAACCTAACAAGAGATCTAGCTTGATCTATTGATACAATGATTAAATAACTACTATTCTACTTCTAATGTTAAAATCTAACTTACTATTCTAACCAAAGGTGATATTTCTAGCATCTCCCCCTTTTTGTTTTCTCGTTGAGTCTATGATTTTCAATAAGTCTTCCTTAAAGCCTTGGAGAGCGATTTGCAATTGCACTCTCTTGACTATAGTAGTAGTAGGGTTATGAACCCATGATACAATCATGTTTTTAAAAACCAGTATGGTCAAAGAACCAATTTTACCGAACTGGACTAATGCCTGGTTCTTGTTGAATTGAATCAACGGGCTGGTCTAGTCCCGTTTTCAAAACAGTGGGTGCAAGTTGTGCCTTGCATGAGAATGATGAGATGCTCTTTTAGGTGGCCACTAGTCCAACAATTGTGATCAAATTCTCTCCTAGTAATGTTAAAAGGCAAAAATTGTGAGTAATGCTATAAACGCAAACTATTTTTACAAACTGTTGATATGACAAATTCTTATTGATATTCATTTTAGGCTTTAGCCCACTACTAACATTTTTTTTCACTTAGAATGCGTTTCGGAAGGGCTGAAATGCCTAGTGTCTAGGTTTCAACCCCTTCCTTTTTTCTTTTTCTTTTTCTTCTCTGGGACGCGCTTTGTTCACTGTTCATTGGCCATGAACAGTGATTTTAGGCTAATGAATAGTGATTTTAGACATGAACAGTGTTTTTTACACATTAAAATTTTAATTTTGCTACAGTGTTTTTTAGTTTTCAGTTTCAGTTGCATCCAAATGGACCCTTAACAATAATTTTTTATCACATCAACGGTTTGTAAAATAATTTGTAACTTTTAGCATTTTTCAAACTATTATACTACATTTTTATTGTTTGTTAAAGTTGTAAATTTTTACAGATTCTCAATTTACCTCATCACTAATATCATATTTTACTTACTAACAACCACCCACTACAGTAATAGTTTATGTCTTTACCATTTTCCAATTCTCTAAAATATGGTCCCTTTTACTCACATGTATAAAATAAACCGGGTGGTAGAAATTGTTTGAGATGCATGATTTGATACTCAATCGGTCTAAATAGTTGGTAAAAGAAATTAAATAATTCCTTGAGAATGTTGATCTGATTACGCTTCTACATCTTTTATAGATTTCGTGACACCCTTTCGCAAGGGACACAACTCTTCTGAAGAGACATCTCTTCCAGCATAAATGGGATGAACTTATCAGCAGGAAAAAAATAATAATAAAGGGGAAAATATTATAATGTGATCACCCACTTACCCAATACTTTGACAACAAATCGGAAGTTATAAGAGCAATTACATCAGTTGGTGTATAAGTGTGTATAATAAAAGAAATGCTTAAATTTACACATTTTTTATCAAAAACACCCCACATCAGTCCTTTCATAACTGTCTATATTTTACATTTCGTTCAAAATCGCTACAGTACCGTGTAAATATACACGGTTACTGTAGCGGTGTAAAATATTATTTTATATTTTTTTCTCTCACCTCTCTTCTTTCTCCATCTGTTCTCTCTCTCTCTGCCTCTCTCTCTCTCCCTCTCCCTCTTCCTCTGAACGGACCCGCTTTGCCTCAACCCAAAATAATAAAAAAAACAACAAAAAAACAGAAACAGAGGACGGAGCTTTGCCTCAACAAAAAAACTAAAATCAACAAAAAATTCAACCCAAAATAAACAAAAATAGAAACCAAATTCAAAGAAACCTAGAAAACCCGCTTTGCCTCAACCCAAAAACAGAGGACGGAGCTCGGATCGGATCGGAGCGGAGCTGGATCAGATCGAGAAACAGAGGACGGAGATGGATCAGAGCTGGATCGGGTCGAGAAATAGAGGACGGAGCTGGATCGGGTCACGAAACAAAGGACGAAGCTGGATTGGAGCTGGATTGGGTGGCGAAACAGAGGACGAAGCTGGATCGGGTCGAGAAACAGAGGATTGGAGCTCGGTCAGATTGAGAAATGGAGGACGGCGCTCGTGGATCGGAGAGTTGATCGAGATGGACGGTTGATCTGAAATGGGTAGAGAGAGAGAGAGAGAGAGAGAGAGAGAGAGAGAGAGAGAGAAAGATGAATCAGAAATGAACAGAAGGAGCAGTAGTGCGCGGGTATAAGATTAGGCCGTTGAGATAAATAATAAAAAATGTGAAAAAATTGATTATTTAATTAATAGATGGAGTAGAATAAATGAACTGATGTGGGTGATTTGTAAAAATGAATGTGTAAAATTTTAGAAGGAGGTTTTTTGTGTAAAATAGACGGAATTTTTAACTGAACTGATGTGGTTGCTCTAACACTTCGAAAAGTCTAGTGCTTTTAAATTTTAGACAAAACAAATATATAATATATAGCTTGCCACTTTAACTTCCATCAATGAAAATATCCCTTACATATTTCACTTTGAGTTACTTGAGACCATTAATTAACATTGATTCCGAATGGTCCAAATTTAAAGGATTTAAAATTGAGTATTATGATTCCATCTAATTGAGCTATTTCATGATTAAAATTAAATATTATAACTCTAAAGGTTTATTTAGTACAACGTCTTTAAAAAACATGGACACACTATAGTCTATACACAATCAAATCCAAAATATAAAATCTTAATTGTCAAATAAACTCTGCATTTAAAGTAGAATGTATAGGATTACACTGGTCTCGATCTTGAGATATTAAAATTTCTTTTATTTGATTCAAATAATTACAACAACTACATAAGGTGAACTTCTCACTAGTTGTGGATTGGGTTGAATTCCCACTTTAGACATGCAAAACTTTTACCAATTCATCACACGTAATATAATGTTCTAGAAGGCAACATTGTGATGAAATTTAAGCATACTATTTAAGATCAAAATATCATCTTTTGAATTCATAGGTAAATCTAGAAAATGGTTCAATTGGGATAGAATCATAGAATGAACAAAATGACAGATCACATGAGCAGGCAGGTAAGGTTAGAAGTTGTTTACCATTCAAAGTGACAAACTTTAAAATGATAGGTGACAAATGTAATTCAGAGTAAAAAGTTTGGCTTAGGTCTAGTGCCTCAATGCATTGAACGGGACATGTGTGCACACGTCCCATTCAATGCATTGGAGCCCCAATGCACTAGACCAAAACTTTGCCCCTAAGAGCCATTTTTTTGGAATCAGTGCTTAGAATTTAATGGTTTCCGGTCTTGATAACAACCAACGACAGATCTTTTATCAGAAATACCAACAACAAAGCTTTAATCCATAGGGCAGTCCAAAACAGAACCTTAAAGGGGCTGGCGGCATCAGCAAGGGGCCCAAAAGTGTCACACTTGTTTTTTGCTGACGACAGCTTGATTTTGAGCCGGGCCACCACTATGGAATGTCAGGAAATTCAAAGAATCTTGCACGTCTATGAAGCCTCATCGGGTCAGCAATTAAACCGTAGCAAAACCTCCTTGTTCTTCAGCCGGAACACTGATAACGCCACAAAAGAGTCAATCAAAACAATGTTTGGAGCCCAACTCATTAAGCCACACGAGTCCTACTTGGGTCTTCCGTCCTTGGTGGGTAGATAAAAAACAAACTCCTTTGCTCAACTAAAGGAACGGGTTGCAAACAAGCTGGCTAGGTGGAAGGAGAAGCTGCTCTCTAATGCCGGAAATGAGATTTTAATTAAAGTAGTAGCGCAAGCAGTATCGTCATATACTATGAGTTGCTTTTTGCTACCAAAGGCTCTGTGTAAGGAGCTTACAGGGATGGTGAGACAATTTTGGTGGGGTTAGAAGAAAGATGAAAGGAGAATGGCATGGGTGAGTTGGGAGAGGATGTGCCTCCCGAAAGACCAAAGAGGCATGAGATTTAAGGACCTTGAGAAATTTAACCTGGCGTTGTTAGCAAAGCAGGGGTGGCGACTACAGACCAATTATTCTTCTCTTTTCTACAGAGTCTATGAGGCAAAGTATTTTCCGGGGTGTGACTTTATGGATGTAGAAATGGGCAAAAATCCATCTTACGGGTGGAGAAGCATTATGGCTGTGCAGAACTTGATAAAAAAGGGAGTGAGGTGGCAGGTGGGAGATGGAGAGAAAATAAATGTCTAGCGTGACAAGTGGCTACCCAGGCCATGCACATACACGGCCATCTCCCCAATGGGTGCTTTTCCATGTGGGTCAAGAGTGTCTGCACTAATTAATAGTGCAACCAAAGAGTGGAAGGTGGACCTCATAAAACAGTGGTTTATACCAGAAGACGTGGAAGCCATTCTTAGCATCCCTCTGAGTGCACGCGAAGCACGGGATAGGCTTATCTGGACAGGTTCAAGGAATGGCAAGTTCTCGATTCGTAGTGCTTACCGCCTAGCTCAAACAACGCAGGAAGGAGGTGGCCAAGCGACTAGCTCTGATTAGTCTATGGTGCGGAAAATTTGGAGAGGTATTTGGAGCTTGAAGGTCCCTAACAAGGTGAAGCACTTCACGTGGAAGGCGTGTCGAAACATCCTAGCCACAAAGGAAAATTTATGGAGAAGGAAGGTCACCCAAGATGGATTGTGCGAGGAGTGTGGAGATACGATGGAATCGGCACTCCATATCTTGTGGTTTTGCAAACAAGCGCAGGCTGTGTGGACTCACAGTAAGCTTGTCCTTCCTTTCACCATTTCACAGTCATGGGAGTTTATTGATTTGGTGGGCCAACTGTTGCAGTGGAAGGATGCTTACCCAGATATTATGGAAAGAGCCATGATGATATGCTGGGGGATTTGGAGGAAAGGAAATGAAGTGAAGCATGGAGGGAAAAGAAAAACTGGTGAGGCGGTGGTAAAATGTTCGTGCTACCTACTCGAGGAGTTCCAAACGGCGAATGAGGTCTGGAGCAAGCGAGAGGCTCAGACTTGAGAGGTGGTACGATGGACAGCCCCAAAGCAAGGCCAATATAAGGTGAATTGCGATGCGGCGGTGTTTGCCAAGAGCAGGGAGGTGGGCTTTGGCGTAAACATCCGAGACTATGCTGGCTTGGTCGATGCTGCTTTGAGTAAGAAAGGTTTTGGTCTTACTGGAGTGGTGGAAGCGGAGGCAAAGGCGATGGAAGTGGCCGTCCAGTTCGCGAAGGATGTGGGGATAAGGGAAGCGACCTTCGAAGGTGACTCTCTAATCGTGAGCAGAGCGATCCAAGGCACTGGTGACGTTCCTGCCTCAATCCAAAACATTGTCTGCGGCATTACACAGAAATTTCAATGCTTTAGAACTGCAGAAGTGTCACATCTTAAAAGGCAGGAGAATGCCCCTGCCCATTTACTTGCCCAACATGCTGTGCATGTGGTGGACTTTTTCACATGGCTAGAGGAATGCCCTAGCTTTATTGAGCACGCGTGTGCCCACGATGTAATCCGAATTTCTTCTGTTTAATTGAAGTGCGTTTTTCCTATAAAAGAAAAAAAACAACAACAACAACAAAGCTTGGTCAGTGTTGATACCTGTAATGCTATAACAATGTCACTGTTTTAATTGTGTCAATGGAGGAAAGGCAAACCAACACAACGGGAAATATGATACCACACTGCAATAGGAAACATCATAGAATAGAAAAAATAACGGAGGCATAAAGATCTAATTAGCACTGAGAAATTGAACTGTAGTGAGAATTGTTTGCAGGAAGCATCAGTTAACTTCACCATTTTAAACTCTTAATTTTTTGTTGTTTTATCAATTTATTCTAAAACTTAGAAACTTCTTATATTATTATTGAATATGGCATGAAAGATAATCTCAAAGTTTTCACCTTTCACCGAGTTATTGCAAGAGTTACCATTTAGAAGGCCAAACTGATAAAACACAAACAGTAATAATATTTCTATCTGATAGTTCAAAAAGTCTCAAGAAATGGATGAAAGGAAGCTCTAGGCTGTCAGTTACCTCAATACAGCAAGCTGTTGCAGTCAGATGAGAGGTATTGAATTCCCTCTAATTAAGGCCGGACCAGAAATTACAGAATATAATTGATTTTATTTGATCAATAATAATTATAACTGTTGTCATCATTTTCAGTACAAGAACAAGGAAGCCTGCCAAAAACATTTGGCTGTAATGGTTCAAATCATAATATAAAGAGGGGTGAGGGATCCTTCAGCAAATAAAAGCTCAATGAAAATTGGAGCATTCATGGAGTAACTTACAAACTTATTTTATTTGATCATACAGGATCAATCAAAAACAAGAAGAATTACAGTACAAACTTTTATGAAACTATAGCCGCTCTTGGACTGTGGAATTTCACAGAATTATTTGTTATCTCATTCTTCTGGGAGGCTGGAAACTTGCTTAAGAAAGAATGAGTATTATCTGAAATAATTCTGTAGAGGTCCAGCAAGTTGTGATTGCACTTTTTTGGGTTCCTTGATTTTGGAAGATTTGTTAGAAATAATAGATATTAGTGTATGCTTTATAAAGTTCCAGAAACAGATCTTTAATTCCATTGTCCTGATGTAAAGTTAACACTTTTCATGCTTCTTCCTCAAAGTTAAAAGGAATTTGGATGTTTTTCTTGTCCTACTTGAAGCCAAGAATCAGGTTTCTGCTCTACTTCATTGTCGGTCTCATGTAATCTCAGAAGTATCCCAAATAAAATCTTCCCCTGATTCCATGTAAGTTCATGTTACATGCACTAAGAACAGAAATCAATCAATTAAGTATCAAATTTCAAGTAAGTCTATTTTGGCCGACCTTCCGTCTTCTATATGATGCTAAAGTAGCCAAAGGTTCATTTGACTTCTGGACTCCTCGAACTGTGTGAACAACGTTGATCATCTGGCAACGGTTGCATCCACCCAATGACTGAAAAATAAAGTAGAGATAACCCTGTAAAGTTGATCTATCTAAAAAAGTTCACACACTGTACGCATGCAGATATTGTTTTGGCCACAAAGGTATATATGATTTTAAATGCAATTATTTTGGCTGTATAAAGTTTCAATTATTCATTTAAGAAATAATGATTTATAATCGGCATTAAATTTATTTATTTTTCCCTTATGGCAGATTAAATGGATTTTATTTTTTATGATGTGTAACCTCAGCAAGGCAAGGCCCTCTGACTCTGGACCCATCCCTAGGGAGTAAATGGTTTTATAGTAACAAAAACTTGGGTTTATACTAGGGCTGTCCACGGGTCGGTCTGGGTCAGGTTTGTGCCCAACCCGGAACCGACCCGCCAAAATCGGGTGGAGAAAAAATGCACCTGCCGCCGACCCGCCGGAGTAATCGGGTCGGACGGTTCGGGTCATCAATGGGTGGCGGGCGGGTCGGTCGGATTCATAGATCTGAGAATACGAAAAGAAAACGGTGAAAAAAACATAGATCCAGCGAAGAAACCCAGATTTTGGTGAAGTTTGCCAGATTCCGACGAAGTTTTCCCTTAGATCCGGTGTTATTTCACAAGATCCAGTGAAAATCTTACCGGATTTGATAAGATTTCACCAGATCCGATCAAAATCTCACCGGATCTAAAGAAAATATCGCCAGATACTAGGTTTTTTCGCCGAAATCTGGAAGAATATCGTCGGATTCTGGAAAAATATTACTAGATTCTAGAATTATTTCCAGATTCTGGAAATCTCTCGGTCGGTTCGGTTTTTTTGGGTTTTAGGAGAGGAAAATCGAAACCGACCCACCGGAATCGGTTTCTGGTGATGAAGACCCGCCGGCAATCCGCCGGAGCAGTCGGGTCGGCCGGATTCGGGTCGGATCCGGTCAGTTCTTCGGGTGGGTCGGGTTACCGGATCCTTCTGGACAGCCCTAGTTTATACCGTCAATGCATCTAAGTATTCAAAGAATCAACAACAAAAAGACTGTCTACACTGCCTCGATCATTGTCAGTATTCCTGCAAGAAGAATGAGAACTCAGGACAATATATAATTTACAAATAACATTGTAAAGGGTTCGCATAAATTTGTAATGATGAGGGCAACAACCAATAGGAGTGGGTTGTATCATCTTGTGCAGTGATGTTTAATTATTGTAGCATCAATAAGTTGTTTGACATCTAAATTTTCTTGCTTGTTTACGGTGTTAGTCATATGTAAAATAATTTGGTAAATAAATTAGAAGTGTGTCTTCTTTCCTGTTCAAAACTAGCGTTTCCCATTGTCTCTGAGGTATAAGCACACAACCATGCATGACTGAAAATTGTTAAAGACTATTTAGTATCCTTCCAGAAGTTTACATTTTTGACCCTCATCACGACAGTGAAGCAAAGTTTATCACCAAGTTCCTATGGGTTAAGCTGATCCAAAGGCTGTTGCAAGTATGCTTCATGGCAATCATAAAATATTCAATTAGAATTTCAAATGTTTTGTAATATCCAAGTTGTATACTATGTGGATGTAGAGTGCCACCTTGCTTCTGAGGCAATTCAAGGTTTTCGATAGTCAATCACATGTATAAAGAAACATTCTCACTATAAAATTACTAGGCACTAGGCAACAAAATATCTTTTGCTTATTCCTCAGCCAAATCTTTTGGCCTCAGCAAGAGAGCAAAATCAAACTCAGATTGCAAGCTTTTTCGTAAAAGATATATGACGGATATAATGAGCTATGAAATTCCACCATAAAACATTACACAATGATAAATGTTTATTGAACGTTTGAACACCTGGGAACATCACTTCAATTTCAACCTCTCCTTGGATTGCACATTAATTAGTTCCAATCCAACTTTCAGAAAGACAACTAGTTGATCATTTTCTAAGGAATAACAAACATCTATTGTTTCAACTAGTTGATAATTTTTGTATAATCAAAATTCAATAACAAAAAAAAAAGGTTTTGATAAGGGTATTTTTAGACCTACAAAGCTAACGACACGAAGCATAAGTGAATGGACCAAATGTCTAATTGTTTAGCCTGACAAGCCTACCTTGCAATATAGTAGATGGTCTTATTAGGCCGACAACATAACAAGACTAACAAACACATTTCCGTGGGCAGACGGATCCAGAGGAAGCGAACCTCAATTAGATGGATCTCAATATGTACAGACCCAACAGAGTGGACATACCCAATAAAGGGGGACGCACGGTACTCACGTGGCTCCCACGTGGTTGGAAGTGCTCATCAAGAATCTTGATATGGAAAAGTCTTGCACCCTATACCCAACCATAATTGAGCATCATCTACAAGGAAGACTATCTCGAAAAATCCGGAAATTTGATGGAGAGTTCCCCCCATAAGGAAAAGCCTCCCTCCTCAAGAAATTAAGGTCAAATCTACACCACTATATAACCCCCAAAACCCTCTCTCACAAAGGTACACACAATTTTTCTAAAGCTCATACTCTCTAGCATTGTTGAAGCTCTCTTCTGACTTAACCTTCAGAGGGTCTTTGGCCGGTACTCCACCAGTGCCCTTTGATTGGTTCTTTTCTTTTGTTCTTCAGGTGCACCCATTGACACGTGCGTGGACGGTCAATTAAATAACGATTTTTGTGCATCGTCAAGTTTCAATATTGCAAGATTCAATATATCCCATCAAAGAAATATAAGATACCGTATCAAGAAATAACTTTATTCTAAGGAATATGACCCAAAAATCTTATAGTGCACTCTTTTTCCCTAAACGTATTTGAGTTTGATCTGGTGTTATACCCACAAAACTACCCAAAAAATATTAATATAATTCATCAAGTTGCACAATTTTCTTTCTAATTGTATGTTTACATTAATGAAGGGTTGAGGCTGAAGGTTGTTTGAGGAATTTCCTAAAATATATCCTTTCATCATTGAAGTTTATCAATAAAAAGATGTTGATTATCACACTATTTTGTAAATTCTTGTTAACATTTTAGATGAAATGAAAGTAAAAAATAAAAATAAAGAAGTGGGAAAAGATTGGTAAGAGTACTAGTGGATTACTAGGCATGGCAGTGGTGAAAAAAAAACTATCCAGTTTTTTTGGCACAGAAGTTAAAATGGAAAAAATTTCTTTGATGGCCTATTATGAATCTTGCAACAATGACTTCTTTTTTTATTTTTTTGGTTGTATTTTCTTTGTTCTTGAATATGGATGAAAAGAAATCTCTTTTTTCTCATTTTTATGATTTTTTAAAAAAAATTAGCACTCGTTTGGTTCATGTGTTTAAACATATGCTTTTAGTATTTAAACAATATTACACATATTTTAACATAATTTTTCACTTATACATATTTTCAATAAATACAAACAATATCACTAGAATAATATTACTAAACAGACCCTTAATTTTCAAAGCATCAATGCCTGGGTCCTGTTTGTCATGCACCTGGATCCCTTGTTTGTCATGCATCCAATTCCAAGCCGCTAGAGCCTTGATTGGGCCCGCTCTTTCAACCAGACAGTCCAATTGAGCCCAAATTTCAAAAACTACCATACTTCACCATGGTATACAAATCCACGAGTTGGATGCCTGTTTTGAGCACTAAAACACAATGCCCAAGTGTCAAGTACCCAAACCTTAAGAGACTTTGATTAGGCCCGTTCTTAGAATCCGATTGATTAAGATCAATTATTACTAGTACGCTCATTTTACCATGATATTTAAATTTTATGGGCATGATGATTAATAATTAAGGGGCTTAACTCTCTTAAATGTTGACCCAATTAAACAAATGGCCGAGGTGTGCATTAAATTAATTTTAAAATTAACTAGGCCCACAACATAAGCCAAGTTCAGGGGTTGTAAGCAAGGAAGTCAATACCGTACCGGAGGCTGTACCGGTTTGGCCACCGGTACGATATATTTCGGATACCGGTCAATACCGGTGTACCGTTTCGGGTTTACCGCTATTTTATATATATATATATATATATATATATTATATACACACACTAAAATCTCTAGAACCATAGTTATAAGCATATAATATTTCACTTATATTATAGTAAATATAAAAGTTTATCATAAAATATTACCTCAATTCAGAAAAAATTATTCATAATTTTAAACTTTAGTATTAATTAAAAGGAAAAAAAAAACACAATATAAAAAATAGAAAGCTTAGTTGTTCATTGCATACTAAAAAAACAAATAATACTAATAAGTTAGTGTAAATAAGTTATTATTATGTCCTTACAAAAATTCAAAAATTACAAAACTAAAAAAAAAAAAAAAAGTTTTTTTTTCTGTACCGGCCGGTACGTCCGGTATTGGCCGGTATTGCCCGAAATTGGCCGGTATGGCCGGTACGCGACCGGTACGGCCGGTATTTTTTCCGGTACAAAATAGAAGTGTACCGGTACTGGTGCACTGACCGGTACGGTACGTACCGGCCGGTACGGCCGGTACCGGTACGGTATCGACCACCCTGGTTGTAAGCACTGAACAATCCGTGGGCCTTGTTTTATTATTGATAAGTTCTTGAGGCCCCCCTAAAACTTATTTCAAATCTTAATTCATATGGATGATGGGTTAATTTAAGTGGGTTTTGGGGCTGTAAATTTGGTTCTCAAATCAGCAAAATTAGTGGGTCTTGGTGAATTTGTTTCTTACTCAATTCAATTCAATTTCAGGAGTTTATTTTCATGGACATTGGACTTTAGAAGTGGACTTTGGACTAACTTTGCGTGATTTAAGCTTGCTAATCTTTTGTGCACGAAAATGCCTCTAACATTGTTGTAACAGTAAATCAGCTTCTTAACAAACTAACAACCTACACTAGAAAACTCTTAACTAAAAATAAAACTCTTAACTAAAAATCATTTTAAACACTTATACAAGTAAAATCACATGATCCGCACTAGCTCACTTAAACTAATGCACGTGACATGTAGCTTAAGTAATACAGCTTGTACTTGTTATTAAGTGTCAATTTAAGAAAATAAATTAATAAAGACGGTTTCTTTGTTGCTAGGAAAGCAGGTTCCCTCTTCTCCTAGGCAGTAGAATTGTTTATTCCTTCTCATAGGGCTTTTCTTCCCTCAGTAACAACGTTATGTGTAGGGCTAGTGGTTTTTTTGTTTGGGGGCTTGGGAAACAGCATCTTTCCATAGTTTTTTTTACTGGTCTTTGTCTTCCCCCCATACGTTTTTCCTTTTGTTTTTTCTTTTTCTCGTGTTTTTTCTTCCCTAATCTAGAACTCCCTTTGTACCATGGACAATCTCACAAAACAATGGACTTGCCTTTCCCTTTCGGAAAGGGAAGGTGATGACCTTTGTATTAAAAAAGATCGTCGATCTCAGGAACACATTATAGCAGCTTTTTTTCTTACACGACGAGCTTTAAACACAAAAGCAGTGGCTAGGACCTTTAAGCCACTCTGGAGGGCTGGGAGGGGTTTCAAAATTCAAAGAGAAGGAGGCCACAAAATTCTCTTCATCTTTGACAATCAAGAAGATGTTGACAGAATTTTAGCCAATGAACCATGGAGTTTTGATAAATCTCTGGTGGTTTTGCAGAGATATGACAGAAACTTACCCATTGAGGAGCTCAGTTTTGATAAAAACAGATTTTTGGGTTCAAGTCCATAATATTCCTATTAGGTACAGAACCAAATTGGTGGCTGAAGACATTTGTGAATCAATCGGTAGGGTCCATCGCTTAGACGAGAACTTGGAGGGTGGGGGTGGAAGTTTCATGAGAGTTAGAGTTACTCTCGACGTCTACCAATCGTTATGTAGAGGTCGTATTATAAAACTTGAGGAGGGTGGCAAGGTATGGGTGAACTTCAAATACGAGCATTTGCCGAATATTTGTTACTAGTGCAGATGCTTTGACCATAGTGACAAGGATTGTGATCTTTGGATCCAAAGCAAGGGGTCCCTGCAACTGGCTTCTCAACAGTTTGGCTCATGGCTTAGGGCAGTACCAAGTGCTTCCGCAAACAACAGAGTGATTCGAGTATCGGGTTTCTATGAAGGTCGAGAGGAAAATCTCTCTACGCGGCGGCGGAGGGCAGAGAGATAGAAACCAATACCAGTTGTCACACCGGAGGCGGGGGACCAATTAGAAAAGGAATGTCAAAATATGGAGGTTGAAGTTACAGGATTTTCTAATATTAATGCAACAGGGTCCATGGTTTTAAATAAGGAAGGGGAGTAGAGCTTATGGGATAACGAGATTTTTGGCGATTCTTTCTCCCAACAAATCAAGGATATTGACAAGGAGATTGGTTACAATGAAAATTCCTTATTCTCAAATACAAATTCTATTGCATCCAAGAACCTCACCTCTGAAGCAGCACATGACAACTCACGTGAACCTCTAAAAGGGCCACATGATTCACTTCAGGTCCACACTTCACCTCTAAAAAATATTTCAAATACTTCTAACCCATCTGATGTTGTAGATAAACCTTCACACCCGACGTGGAAGTGTTTGGCACGCCTCTCAGTCAGCTCCCAAGTCCCACTAGATGATTGTATTGGCTGCAAGCGCCTAGTGGACATGGTCATTGATCATTATGAGTTACCAAGCAAGAAATTGGTGGTTTCAAGTAGTGATAAGGAGAACTACCCTATATTGGTGGAGACTGGTTTCCAGTCCCGCCAGTCGCAATGAGTTGCATAATTTGGAATTGCCGGGGGCTTAGGAACCAACGTGCAGTTCAAGAGCTTGTGGATTTGGTGCAGGTAAAAGCTCCTTTACTCATGTTCTTAGCCGAAACATGGGCAGACCAAGCTAGGTTAAATTACGTTAAAGATCGCATTCGATTTGATCAGAAGTTTTTTGTGGAGAGAATCAATAAGGGTGGAGGATTAGCGTTGTTTTGGAGAGATGGAATTGAAGTAGATGTTGAGACTTCTTCGCTGAATCACATTGATGTCACAATCAACAAAAGTATAGAAAAGCCTTGGAGATTTACGAGCTTCTATGGTGAACTTGAAACGCAGAGGAGGTTTGAATCTTGGGATCTTCTTCGTCACCTTCATCGTCAAATCTCTATTCCTTGGTTGTGCGCCGAAGATTTTAATAAGATAACTAAGCAATCAGAGAAGTCGAGTGGAAGACTAAGACCTTCCAACCAAATGCAGCAATTTAGAGAAACACTTGATGAATGTGGATTCATGGACCTAGGATTCATGGGATTTCCTTTTACATGGAGCAAGCACTGGCAGAACGGTTTTTCTTTGTGGGAGAGACTAGAGAGAGTTGTAGCTTCTAAAGAGTGGTTAATGTCTTTCCCTGACACTAAGGTACATCATATTGATAGCACTACATCTAACCATAAATTCTTGTGGATTGATATAGCTGACCTAGATTTCCAGTGGAGGAAAAAATTGTTTAGATTTGAGGAGATGTGGCTCGCTGACAAAGGGTGTGGGAGGTAGTTGAAGGTGTGTGGCTTTCAAATATTGGTGGGACTGACAATACACAAGTGCTAAGAAATATTGATTTGTGTGGTAAGGAACTTACAAACTAGAGTCAAAATCATTTTGGCTCCATTTGTAAAGAACTTGACCTAAAAAAGAAGGAACTAGCTCGTTATGAGAGGTTGGTGCTGCAAGGAGGAAATGCAACCCGTTTGCTTGCCATTCAAAAAGATATAAATTCACTAATGGACAAGGAAGAACGCATGTGGAGGCAGAGGTCCAGGTCATTGTACTTGAAAGATGGAGATCGAATTACCCGGTTTTTTCATTGTCGAGCTACCATACGCAAAAGGCGAAACAATATTTCAGGAATTAAGGACCGGTTAGACCAATGGTGTACTCAGACAGATCAAATTGCTAGTGTTTTTGAAGAATATTACAAGGAGTTATTCACCTCAGCCAACCCCGAAAGTGTGCCTATTGCTCTTAGCTCCATTCCTTAGTTGGTGACAGACTATACTGAAAACTTTCAGGCATGGGAGGTTGAATGTGCCCTAAAACAAACGGCACCCTTAAAGGCCTCGAGACCAGACGGTATGCCCCCTTTGTTCTTCCAAAATTACTGGGATTTGGTAAAAGGTGATATCACAAACACTATTCTAAGTTTTTTTAAATTCGGACTCTTTACCTTCACCTCAACCACACTTTTGTTACTTTGATCCCAAAAGTTAAAAATCCGGAAAGAGTAACTGAATTCCGTCCAATAAGTCTCTGTAATGTGCTCTATAAGATTTTTTCAAAAGTCTTAACTAATAGATTAAAAAGAGTATTACCTTTTATTATTTCTCAGCATCAGAGGGCCTTCCTGAGGGTAGACAAATAATGGATAATATTTTGGTTGCTTTTGAGACTTTACATTATATGAAAAATCATAATTCGGGAAGTACAGGTTTCATGGCTCTTAAGTTAGACATGAACAAAGCCTATGACCGGGTGGAATGGTCTTTCTTGAAAGATGTCATGGTCAAGATGGGTTTCAATGATAAATGGATAGCCCTTGTAATGGAGTGTATTACATCTGTGTCTTACTGTTTGCTTTTGAATGGTGAACCACACAGACATATTACTCCCACTAGAGGTATTCGCCAAGGGGACCCCCTCTCCCCATATCTTTTTCACTTGTGCTCAGAGGGTCTTCACAGGCTTATTCAGGTTGCAGCCAATAATGGTGATATCAAGGGTGTCTCAATATGTCGAAATGGTCCAAAGTTAACACATTTACTCTTTAAAGATGATAGTCTCTTTTTTGCAGGGCTACCAGACTTGAATTAAAAAGGTACTTGAGATACTCTCTACTTATGAGAGGGTCTCAGGGTCAAAAGTTAAATAAGGAGAAAACAACTTTGTTTTTTAGCAAGTCCACCCCTTTGAATATGCAATCCGAGATTATGGAAGAGCTGGGAGTATTAGAGTTGAAACAATATGAGGCTTATTTAGGGCTACCGGCTTTGGTGGGAAGAAACAAGAAAGCCAGCTTTGATCAATTAAAACAAAAAGTGTGGAAAAGATTACAAGGATGGGAAGGAAAATTGTTATCACAAGCAAGAAGAGAAGTCTTAATCAAATCAGTCATTCAAGCAATCTCGACTTATGCAATGAGTTGTTTTAAATTACCAACCACCTTATGTCATGAGGTGGAAACTCTTGTTCGGAAGTTTTGGTGGGGTCAACGCGGTGAACGGAGGAAAGTACATTGGGTTAGATGGGATGAGTTGTGCAAGCATAAAGATCAAGGACGAATGGGGTTTAAGGACCTCACCATGTTTAATGAAGCAATGTTGGCAAAACTCTCGTGGTGACTTCTCCATGATGACAATTCCTTGTTCTTTAGAGTATTCAAGGCAAGGTTTTTTCCAAATAGTTCTATTTTAGATGCCAAAGAATCCACTTTTGCCTCATATGCATGGAGAAGCATTCTTATTGGGAGGGATGTAATATTAAAAGGGGCTTTGTGGAGCGTGGGAAATGGTAAACAAATTAAACTTTGGGGCGACAATTGGCTACCATCAAAATTTCAGAAAAGGTTACTTCTCCAATGATATTTAGGCAACAAAATTCTTCAGTCAAGGTGTTGATAAATCAATCAACTTGTAGGTGGAGGAATGAGGTGATTGACCACTGTTTTAGCTTGGCAGAGGTAGAGATGATCAAGAGCATTCCTTTAAGCTCAACATCCCAGCCGGACAAACTCATATGGCCTTTCACTCCCATGGGCCAGTATTCTGTTAAGTCCGGATATAGATTCCTATTTGAAGGCAACAGTGCACAACCACTCTCAAGGCTTTCCCCATTTCAGTCCGGGGCTGGTGGAAAAAATTATGGAAAATGGAGATCCTTAACAAAGTGAAAAACTTTGTTTGGTGCACTTGCAGAGAAGCTCTCCCAACCAAAGCTAATCTGAATAGATGAAAAATTGTCCTTGATGGGGTGTGCGACAGGTGCAAGAGGCACAGTAAAGACAACTTACATGCTTTATTTTTTTGTTCTGATGTGCAGGTGGTTTGGGCTTCGAATTCGCATTGGTAGTGGCTGTTAGCAATGCAGGGACAGATAGCGAAAGAGATATTTAAGCATGCTCTGGAGGAAGACAAGGATGCTACTATATTGGCATTCACGAGTTGGGCAATATGGAATAGAAGAAATCAGATTTGGATCGGCCAAATAGCATGCCCACTGAACCAGATTCTAAATACCTCCAAGGAACGAAAAACTAAGTTTCAACTCCTTCACCCAAGTAACCCAAAGCAGCAACACAGAAAGCATACCAGATGGAAACCTCCAACAAAAGAAATTCTCAAGGTGAACTATGATGGTGCAATCTTTCAAGAATAAGGAAGAGCAGGTATAGGTGTGGTTGTACGCAACTCAGTTGGTGAAGTTATGGTGTCCCTCTCACAGCAAATACCTCTGCCAACTATGGTTGCCTAAGTCAAAGCTATGGTAGTGCGAAGAGCTGTGGAATTTGCGCAGGAGCTAGGCATTACTCGAGCCATTATAGAAGGTGAATCAAAATCCATTTGCAAAGATCTCTTATACTTGAGCCACTCTTTAGCTATTCATGGACTCTTGATTCGGGATGCTCACAATCTAGCTCTCTCTTTTATAAGCATTAGTTTTTCTCATGTCTGTCATCAAGGAAACATTGTAGCTCATAGTCTGGCTAAGAGGGCAATTTTGAGCCCAAGTTTAAATGTCTAGATGAAAGATGTACCACCAGATATTCTCTAATTTGTAGAGGCTGATTTAAGAGCCTTGTCTACTTAATAAAAAGTTGATGTCTTGACTCTAAAAAAAAAAAAAAAAGTGAATGGACAATGACATGCCATGGTGCAATTATCGATACAAACTGCTTGCCGTTTAACTCATCTTCTCTATGGAATTTTGATGTCTCAATTCTCATCTGATTCATAAATAGTAGAGAGTCAAATCTATGGCAACAAAAAGTAGTAGGCGCTTAGATTATATTCTAGTGTAGTCCTTGAATCTTGATGTCTAGTAGCAAAATTTAATAAAATAAATTAGATTTGATAGGCCAAAAACGTATTGACCCTTTGTGATGGATTAATTGATTAATTAGCCAAGTTTAATTAATTAATCAATTTAACATGCAAATGTGTGGTAGCACAAACAAATCACCAATAAACTAAAGTGTAGTGAAGAATAAATTGACATGGTAATTTGTTTACGAATGGGGAAAACCTCCAAGGTAAAAACTCCACCGGGTGATTTTAAAGTCACCACTCCCGAGAATCTACTATTATCACAACAAGTGATTACAAGTAAAGGAATCTCAGTACCTTATACTAACCTATAGTTGAACCCTTACTCAAATACCCAATTAGACTTGTTCTGTAGTGACGATCTCTCCTTTTCAATACGCGGCTCCTAGTACGTGACTAACTAATTGCGCGGACCCAATACGCGACTTCAATCACCAAATTGAGAAAGATGTTGGCTGCAAAGTTCTTCACTTCATCCTCACAATGAAGAACAAGAAGATACTTGGTTACAAAACCCTATGGTGCAAAGACACAACAACTTCTTCACAAAAAGATGAATTAGGGCAAACTTTTGTCTTTGGTCACAAATTGCTTGAACAGACTTTGCTCAATACTTGTGCAACTTGTGCTTACTTTGATGACCCTTAAAATAATCATTTTATATGTCAAGGGTTATGAGAAAAGAAGATCCAAAGACATATCCACGGATTGGAATCAAAACAGCACTGAAATTCTATTTTCCTTAAATCTCGACAGCTAGAGGTGTCGAGGTGCTGTTGAGTAGCTATCGAGCCACGGGGCTGGAACAGATTCTTAAAGCTTGATAGATGCAGCTGTTGAGCTTTAATGATAAGCACTTCTCAGCTTGTTTCTTGGACAGACTTGCATGTTTTAACACTTGATCTTGAAACCTTGTTTTTTGAAGTATTAAAAATATCATAGATCTACCAAAATACAAGTAAAATGTATTTTGTCAAAGGATTAACTAACTACATAAAAGAATGACATATGTTCATATCAAGTGAACCACATATGTCCTAACAAGATTCATGCCATCTTTTCAAAAATTTACATTTGATAACAATAATAACTACGAGCATTCAGCATTGTAAAATGTAGGCCTTGTTCAATGGCAATAATTGATTTTACGTTATGAAGTAGTTAATTACTTCCATAGAAGCTTGAAAATCAGTGTTACTAATATCGTACCATACCGTCCCGTACATACCAAACTAGCTAGTGCACCGGTACAGGTACACTTCTATTTTATACTGGAAAAAATACCGACCGTACTGGCGAATTTCGGCCGTATTGGCTGGTAAATGAATACCAAACTGGCCGTACAAAATGCTGTGTTTTTTGTGTGCGTGGTAATTGTGGCAGTTTTTAAAGGGCGGGATGGTAATTTTAAGTCCTAATCTAACCTTAAACACTACCCAAGCCGCACCCTAAACATTGTTGATATTATTTGTTTTTTTTGTATGCAATGAACAATTAAGTTTTTTTTTTAATTTTTTTATATTGTGTTTTTTTTTTCTTTGGATGCAATGAACAATTGAAGTAATGTTTTATGGTAAACAGAGATTTTTGAGGTAATGTTTTATGGTAAATAGAGATTTTGTATGTGTGTGTGTGTGTATTAAATATATAAAATAGCGATAAATCCGAAGTGGTACACCGATATTAACTGGTATCCGAAATATATCGTACCAGTGGCCAAACCGGTACAGCTTCCGGTTCGGTATTGACTTCCTTGCTGAAAATAGTGACCTTAAAGACACAAACACATTCTAGTAAGTGAAAAAGTTAGTTAACTGCCTCTCAAGACATCCTTCAACCTCAAATGGAGGTGGAAATTTTAGTTGACACCATGCATCAAATACTTTCATTAGCTCTGTTGTCATAGCCAGTATTTTCTCCTCTTTCTTTTATTGTTGTAAATTTCACTTAGAAACTCCTTTGCACATCCTCCATGGTTATATGGAGATTTACAAAAGTATTTTGGAATCATCTTCAAATTTCAAGTAATTACATTAGATCCTTTTATTTCCCCCTAATTGCGTGGCTATATAAAAGTTTCTCCTCTAAAGCCCTTTTTAAGCAAATTCCCTATCAAGTCCTATATCCAATGGAAATTTAGATTCTGTTTGCTAATTAGAAACATCAATGTTTTACAACCTGACTGTACTGTCCTTGTCCTAGTCAATGCTTATACTCATAGTTGTTAAAACGTGATTCAAATTTTTTTTTTTCCTGTATCATGTATTGTATCAAATTTTGTTTAACAAGATAAACCTAATAAAATTATAAATATACATATACAAAAGGTAAATTCATACCCAATTTAATCATTACTCATGTAATATTATTTAATAAAGATAACTAAATAAATCAAATTAAGATATGTTTATAACATACACATTCAAATTGATTAAACTTAGAAGTGAAAATACATGATATATGAGCCAAAATAATAATTTTTTTCATCATCTTGCCTAATCAACTCCATCTAAGTTAATGTTATCATCATGTTTACTGTAGGGTTAATGGGCCCAGGAATATGTGTTGGGTTGGCCCAAGATTATTTGTTGGGTTAAAGGCCCAATCCGAGGATATTGAATGGTCCGAAGATATGAGAATGTCAACCCAAGAAGTAATATTAATAGGTAAAGAAGTGATATCTGATCAAGTATATCCAAGAAGGCAGTCCGAGGAAGAGTATGTCATCGGCTATGTAAAGCCGAGGTAGGAGAAGGGCTGGTTAACGTCGACAGACAATATTCTAGAAGATCCTATAGGTAAGGCTAGGCATGGTAGATATAGAAGATAAGAAGAAGAACGGTAAAAATATCTAAGATAAAACTGTTACCACAGCCACTGCATTGAATGTTCTGCAACTGCTTCTTTGGCCACATTAATGGAGAAGTGAAGCCTGAGTATCAGAGTTCAGCCTTACAACTGCCTTCAAGGACTTCAGGAGAGGTGGATGGGACAAGTATCAAAATCAGTAATCTAATCTATACGTGGAAGTGGGGGAGAAGAAGGTAAATGACATAAAAGGAAAGGGAAGACGCTCAGAAAGGGAGATCAGAGAAAATAAAGAGAAAACACTGTACACATCACCATCTATAGTTGTAATCTATCTTTGAAAGAGATAATACAAACCATCCTCGACTTGTGCCCGAGGATAAAATTCTTTCATATAAATAGTTCCTTGTGTGTGACATTGTAATCGGGGGCCAATCATTTTTGTTATCTAACATCACTAAAATCTAGATTTCAAGCCCACTTTCTACAAATTTCATTGTATTGGGCTTTTTGGGCTTATCTCCTTCTCACTGTGGGGTTTGGGTGCAAATTGTGACCTTACAATTGACACTATCTGTAGAAATGTTGTATTTTAGGAAGTTTAGCATTATGGTAGGCTTAGGTCCACACTGAGCAGAGTCTATGGGGTTCCAATGTGAGGACCACTCCTTACATCTTGAGCAGGAAAGGGGCAAAGAGGGCAGTGTGCATACAACGCACACTAGTAGGAGTCATTCACGAGGTGGAAGTAGAATTCCTTACGAAGAAAATGCTAAGGCCATGCAGAAGGAGATTGATTACCTGAAGAAAAAGTTGCGCCGTGAAAGGCGAAGGTGAACTCCTTCCTTTTTTGATCCTTCTTCTGAGGACACTAGGGATGACAGCTACAGGCCCAGGTCAAGAACTCCCCTGGATGAGACTTTCTTCTATAGAGAGGACAATCTACATGAATGTGGGGGTAAAATTTTTATTCGAGGGGCTTGGAAAATGATGCTATGAGTAGGGCGTTACATCAAATCTCCAAGTCACCCTTCACACGTAGGGTGGAAAAAGGTAAGCTTCCTCATCGGTTCACCTAGTCAACATTCACCATTTATAATGGCCGAACAAATCTTGTGGAGCATGTGAGCCATTTTAATCAAAGGATGGCAGTGCATTCCAATAATGAGACTTTAGTGTGCAAAGTTTTCCCATCCAGCCTAGGACTTATGGTGATGAGGTGGTTTAATGGCTTGAGGGTAGGCTCCATTAATTCCTTTATGGAGCTTACTCAGGCGTTTGGGTCTTGCTTTATTACATGTAGCAGAATTCCTCGGCCTATGGACTCGTTACTATCCATGGCCATGCGAGAAGGGAAAACCTTGAAAACATACTCTAACAGGTACTGGGAAATGTTTAATGAGATCGATGGTGATTTTGACGATGTAGCAATAAGAACTTTCAAGGTTGGCCTTCCTACTGAGCACAACTTAAAGAAATCTTTGATCAAAAAGCCTGTCAGGAGTGTACGTCGGCTTATGGATCGTATTGATGAGTACAAACGGGTTGAGAAAGATTAACAACGAGGTAAGGGAAAGACGAAGGTCATCCCTCAGGAGATGAGGGATTTCAGGTCGGATAGATACAACAACAGGCCTCGAAGAGATTTTATCGGGCAATCTGGTCCTACTATTCCTCAAGTGGTTAATATTGTGTTTCAGGAACCTATGCATCGGGTGTTGGAGAAAATCCAGAATGAACCATACTTCAAGTGGCCCAATAAGATGGTAGGGGACCTCATGAGGCGTAATCAGAACCTCCATTGCCACTATCATCGAGAGAGGGGTCACACCGCTGAAGATTGTAGGACTCTGTGGAATCACTTGGAGTAGTTGGTTAAGGAAGGAAGGTTAAAGCAATTTTTGTATCAGCCTAATGGGCAGAGAGACCGTTCAGGTTCAGTGAACGAGGGGAACACTTCATCAAGGCCACCTCTGGGTACAATCAATGTTATTTTTGTGGCTCTAGGGAGGGTTGGTTCCCGTCCTTCCAGGGTGATGTCTGTAGCACGAACCCTTGTCAAGGATTCTAATTCTGAGCCGAAGAGGACTAAAGGGAATGTCCCACCAATCTTAGGTCTCTCGGAGGAAGACAAGCTTGGGACTATCCAACCGCATGACCATGCTTTGGTGGTTATGCTGAGGATTGGGGGCTACAATGTGAAAAGGGTGATGGTTGACCAGGGTGATGGTTGACCAGGGTAGTGGTGCAGATATTATGTACTCTGACTTGCTCAAGGGGCTAAATTTAAAACTTGAGGATTTTACAGCTTATGATTCGCCATTGATAAGCTTTGAGGGGAAGACTGTCATACTAAAGGGGCAAATTAGGTTGCTTGTGCAATCAGGCCCGGAGGTGGTAGACGTGGATTTCATTGTGGTAGATGCCTACTCTCCCTACACGGCCATTATGGCAAGACCTTGGTTGGTTGCATGCTTTGGGTGCTGTGTCCTTAACTCTACATGTCAAAGTCAAGTTTCCATCTGGGGATCAGATCGAGGAACTAATTGGAAGTCAATTTATGGCTAGGTAGTGTATGACAGTTGCAATTCTGCATCAGCCTGGGCCAGAGTCCTTAGCCTCAGTTGAGGGGGGCCCATAACAATCAATGTCTCTAGCCACGCCCAGGGTATTAGCGGTAGAAGAACCTGTATGTGAAGAATTAGAGAAGGTTCTTATAGATGATGACCCTGAAAAATTCTTTCAGGTGGGAGTTCAGTTGCCACCTTAGGAGAAGGCGGAGTTGGTTATGTTTTTGAAGAAGAATGTGGATATATTTGCATGGAATGCTTATGAGGCCCCCGGGGTTGATCCGAGTTTCATTTGTCACCATTTGAATGTCAATTCGACTGTGGTGCCTAGGAGGCAACCACCTTGGCACT
The DNA here is from genome assembly GCF_040712315.1 of Castanea sativa. Lineage (NCBI taxonomy): Eukaryota > Viridiplantae > Streptophyta > Magnoliopsida > Fagales > Fagaceae > Castanea > Castanea sativa. Next base: position 42,719,349 of record NC_134017.1, on the reverse strand, counting down.
CATCTAAAGAGCATTCTAAGGCCGTCAAGGAAGAGGTACTCAAGCTCAAAAAGGCTGGTGCTATCAAAGAGGTGTTCTATCCTGAATGGTTGGCTCATACAGTGGTAGTGAAGAAGAAGAATGGGAAGTGGAGAGTATGCGTAGACTTCATAGACTTGAACAAGGCTTGTCCTAAAGATTTTTTCCCAATGCCTCGTATAGATTAGCTAGTGGATACTACTATTGGGCATCCTCAAATGAGTTTTTTGGATGCTTTTTAAGGTTATCACTAAATACCTTTGGCTTTGGATGATCAGGAGAAGACAACCTTTGTCACTTCTATAAGGAATTATCATTATAAGTTGATGCCTTTTGATTTGAAGAATGCAAGAGCTATCTATCAAAGGATGATGACCAGAATGTTTGAGCCACCGCTAGGAAAGACTACTGAAGTGTATATGGATGACATGGTGGTGAAAAGTAAAACGGTTTCCGTGCATGTGGAAGACCTAAATGATACTTTTCAGACGCTAAGGAGGTACAAGTTGCTCCTTAACGCTTCCAAGTGTTCTTTTGGTGTGGGATTTGGTAAATTTCTAGGTGATATGGTAACTCATCGGGGAATTGAAGTTAACCCTGTGCAAGTCAAGGCAATTAATGGCTTACAACCACCTTGGAATCCTAAAGAAGTTCAGAGATTGACAGGGATGACTACTGCCCTCAACCGGTTTATTTCTTGGTTCGCAGATAGGTGCAGGCCTTTCTTCTAGTTGCTGAATAAGTGGAAGGGATTTGAATGGACTGAGGTGTGTGCTTTAGCTTTTCAACAGCTTAAGGAGTATCTTTCGCGACCACCCATTATGTCTCAGCCAGAGGTTGATGAAGTTTTGTTCGCGTATATTGCTGTAGCTAGTCATGCCGTTAGCTTGGTTCTAGTATAGGTTGATAACGGGGTGCAGAGGCCAGTTTATTACGTGAGAAAATATTTACATGAGGCCAAGGTGCATTATTTGCCATTGGAAAAGGCGATTCTAGTAGTGGTGCATGCTACGCGTAAACTTCCCAATTACTTCCAATCTCATACAGTTGTTATTTTAACTTAACTTCCTCTTAAGTCTATACTTCGGAGTGCTGACTATACAGAAAGGATTGCCAAATGGGGTACCATCTTGGGGGCTTTTGATATCAAGTATATGCCTCGTACCTCCATGAAGGGCTAGGTCCTTGTTGATTTGGTGGCGGAGTTTGCTGAGCCTTCATTAGAAGAGAACGCTAAGAGGTTGGACATGGATGAAAAATTAGTTGGCATGGTTTCATGCAAGGAACCTTTGATATGGAAAGTGTATGTTAATGGAGTAATGAATCAAAGAGGAACTGGTGTGGGGCTAGTTCTGGTGTCCCCTGAGGGAATTACTTTTGAGAAATCCTTAAGACTGGGTTCTTGGCCACTAACAATGAGGTAGAATATGAGTCTTTACTAGTCGGAATGGATATGGTTCAAAAAATGGGTGGAAAAATAGTGCAAATATTCTCTGATTCACAATTAGTGTTGGGCCAAGTGGAAGAAAAGTTAGAGGCTAGAGATGCAAGAATGCAAGAGTATCTAACCGAGTCAGGTATTTACAATCAAAATTTGAATCTTTTACCTTATTACATGTTTCCAAGAGTAAGAATACCCATGTTGACTCCTTATCCACCCTTGCGACATCCTTGGTACAAGGCTTACCTGGGGTTATCCTTATTGAAGATTTGTGCAAACCCGCTGGAACGAATAGTGACATCATTCAGATTCATCAAATTAGAGTGGGACCTAGTTGGATGGATCCTATAGTGTCATTCCTTAAAAATGATATCTTGCCTGAAGAGAAGTCTGAAGCAGATAAAGTACGCAGAAAAACACCTCGGTTCTGGCTATCCGAGGACCAGAAGTTGTACAATCGCTCTTTTTCAAGACCATATTTGCAGTATATGTACCTTGAAACAACAGAATTACTTTTGGAAGAGTTACATGAAGGAATTTGTGGAAGTCACACAGGAAGAAGGTCTTTATCTCATAAAGCTCTTACACAGGGGTATTGGTGGCCCAATATGCAGAGAGAGGCACAAGATTATGTAAAGAAGTGTGACCGATGTTAAAGATTTGCTCCCAACATTCATCAAATAGGGGGTGTCCTTAACCCTCTATCTAGTCCTTGGCCTTTTGCTTAATAGGGCTTGGACATTGTAGGCCATTTCCCAAAAGTAGTAGGGAATAGGAAGTGGTTGCTCATTGGCACAGATTATTTTACTAAATGGGTTGAAGCTGAGCCATTGTCAAACATTAGGAATGAGGATGCGAAGAAGTTTGTCTATAAAAATATTATCATTATGTTTGGGATTCCTTATACTCTTATTTCAGATAACGGCCTGCAATTTGACAGTAAGGCCTTTAGAAGGTATTGTTGTGATCTAGGCATCACGAATAGATATTCCACTCCAGCTTATTCGCAAGGGAATGGGCAAGCCAAGCTGTTAATAAAGTTATAGTTAGTGAGCTCAAGAAAAGACTGGATGATGCTAAGGGGAAGTGGGTGAAAGAATTGCCACCTGTTTTGTGGACGTATCGAACTACACCTTGAAGATCCACTAGAGAGACACCATTCTTTATGACTTATAGAGCCGAGGCTGTAATGCCTCTAGAAACTGGGTTTCCAACATCGAGGACGAGCTTTTTCTTCCCAAGCAGTAATGACAGTCTATTGGAAAAAAGTTTAGACCTAGTTAAAGAACGTCGAGAAAATGTCATGGTCTAGTTAGCTTATTATTAGCACAAACTCAAACAAGGATATGATTCCCATGTGAAACTAAGGCCACTTGCACTTGGAGATTTGGTAATGAGAAAAATTTTGGGTACTGCTAAGAACCCAGCTTGGGGAAAATTGGGACCTGATTGGGAAGGACCTTATTGTATCACTTCGGTAGCTAGCATAGGGGCATATTATCTTGAAGATTAAGATAAAAAGGTTGTACCACGTTCCCGGAATGTAAATAACTTACGCAGGTATTATTATTAATGAAAAGCATTTCTGCCATCTTATTTCTGTTGACACTATGTTACATTGATTACTATTTTTCTAAGTATTAAACTGAAACTTGGTTATGCTTGGCTCCTTGGACCACACACCTTATATAAATTGATATTTTTATTAAATGTTGAATAGAATCTTATTTATGTTTGGTCTTCGGATCATCTATTTTGGAGAAATTAACACTTCAATTCTTTTTTCTAAGTATCAAACTGAGACTTGGTCATGCTTGGCTCCTCGGACCACATACCTTGTATAAATTGATATTTTATTAAGTGTTGAATAGAATCTTAATTATGTCTAGTCCTCGAATTATCTACTTTGGAGAAATTAATACTTCAATTCTTTTTTCTAAGTATCAAACTAAGACTTGGTCATGTCTAGATCCTCGGATCACATACCTTGTATAAATTGATATTTTATTAAGTGTTGAATAGAACCTTAGTTATATTTGGTCCTCGGATCATCTACTTTGGGAAAATTAACACTTCAATTCTTTTTTCTAAGTATCAAATTGGGACTTGGTCATGCCTGGCTCCCCAAACCACATACCTTATATAAATTAATATTTTATTAAGTGTTGAACAGAACTTTAGTTATGTCTGGTTCTCGGATCATCTACTTTGGAGAAATTAACACTTCAATTCTTTTTTCTAAGTATCAAACTGAAACTTGGTCATGCCTGGCTCCTCGGACCACATACCTCGTATAAATTAATATTTTATTAAGTGTTGAACAGAACTTTAGTTTTGACTGATCCTCGGATCATCTACTTTGGAAAAATAAACACTTCAATTCTTTTTTCTAAGTATCAAACTGAAACTTGGTCATGCCTGGCTCTTTGGACCACATACCTTGTATAAATTGATATTTTATTAAGTGTTGAACAGAACCTTAGTTATGTTTGGTCCTTAGATCATCTACTTTGGGAAAATTAACACTTCAATTCTTTTTTCTAAGTATTAAACTAAAATTTGGTTATGCCTGGTTCCTCGGATTACATACCTTGTATAGATTGATATTTTATTAAGTTTTGAATAGAACCTTAGTTATGTCTGGTCCTCGGATCATCTACTTTGGAAAAATTAACACTTTAATTCTTTTTTCTAACTATCAAATTGAAACTTGGTCATTCATGGCATTTCGGACCACATACCTTGTATAAATTGATATTTTATTAAGTGTTGAACAGAACTTTAGTTATGTCTGGTCCTCAAATCATCTACTTTGAGGAAATTAACACTTCAATTCTTTTTTCTAATTATCAAACTGAGACTTGGTCATGCCTAGATCCTTGGACCACATATCTTGTATAAATTGATATTTTATTAAGTGTTGAACAGAACCTTAGTTATGTCTGGTTCTTGGATCATCTACTTTGGAAAAATTAGCACTTCAATTCTTTTTTCTAAGTATCAAACTGAAACTTGGTCATACTTGGCTCCTTAAACCACATACCTTGTATAAATTGATATTTTATTAAGTGTTGAACAAAACCTTAGTTATGTCTAGTCCTCAGATCATCTATTTTGGAGAAATTAACACTTCAATTCTTTTTTCTAAGTATCAAACTGAAACTTGGTCATGCCTGGCTCCTTGGACCACATACCTCGTATAAATTGATATTTTATTAAGTATTGAACAGAATCTTAGTTATGTTTGGTCCTCAGATCATCTACTTTGGAAAAATTAACACTTCAATTCTTTTTTCTAAGTATCAAACTGAAACTTGGTTATGCCTAGCTCCTCGGATCACATACCTTGTATAAATTAATATTTTATTAAGTGTTAAACAGAACCTTAGTTATGTTTAATCCTCAGATCATCTACTTTGGAGAAATTAACACTTCAATTCTTTTTTATAAGTATCAAACTGAAACTTGGTCATGCCTGGCTCCTCGAACCACATACCTCGTATAAATTAATATTTTATTAAGTGTTGAACAGAACTTTAGTTATGACTGGTCCTCGGATCATCTACTTTGGAAAAATTAACACTTCAATTCTTTTTTCTAAGTATCAAACTGAAACTTGGTCATGTCTGGCTCTTTGGACCACATACCTTGTATAAATTGATATTTTATTAAGTATTAAACAGAACCTTAGTTATGTTTGGTCCTTAGATCATCTACTTTGGAAAAATTAACACTTCAATTCTTTTTTCTAAGTATTAAACTAAAATTTGGTCATGTCTGGCTCCTCAGACTACATACCTTGTATAGATTGATATTTTATTAAGTGTTGAATAGAACCTTAGTTATGTCTGGTCCTCGAATCATCTACTTTGGGAAAATTAACACTTTAATTCTTTTTTCTAACTATCAAATTGAAACTTGGTCATTCTTGGCTCTTCGGACCACATACCTTGTATAAATTGATATTTTATTAAGTGTTGAACAGAACTTTAGTTATGTCTGATCCTTAAATCATCTACTTTGGGAAAATTGACACTTCAATTATTTTTTCTAATTATCAAACTGAGAGTTGGTCATGCCTAGATCCTTGGACCACATATCTTGTATAAATTGATATTTTATTAAGTGTTGAACAGAACCTTAGTTATGTCTAGTCCTCGGATCATCTACTTTGGGAAAATTAGCACTTCAATTATTTTTTCTAAGTATTAAACTGAAACTTGGTCATACTTGGCTCCTCAAACCACATACCTTGTATAAATTGATATTTTATTAAGTGTTGAACAAAACCTTAGTTATGTCTAGCTCTCAGATCATCTATTTTGGGGAAATTAACACTTCAATTCTTTTTTCTAAGTATCAAACTGAAACTTGGTCATGCCTGGCTCCTCGGACCACATACCTCGTATAAATTGATATTTTATTAAGTATTGAACAGAACCTTAGTTATGTTTGGTTCTCAGATCATTTACTTTGGAAAAATTAACACTTCAATTCTTTTTTCTAAGTATCAAACTGAAACTTAGTCATGCCTAGCTCCTCGGATCACATACCTTGTATAAATTGATATTTTATTAAGTGTTAAACAGAACCTTAGTTATGTCTAGTCCTCAGATCATCTACTTTGGAGAAATTAACACTTCAATTCTTTTTTCTAAGTATCAAACTGAAATTTGGTCATGCCTGGCTCCTCGGACCACATACCTTATATAAATTGATATTTTATTAAGTGTTGAACAAAACCTTAGTTATGTCTGGTCCTCGGATCATCTACTTTGGGGATATTAATACTTTAATTCTTTTTTTTAAAGTATCAAACTGAAACTTGGTCATGCCTGGCTCCTCGGACCACATACTTGGTATAAATTGATATTTTCTTTAGTTTTAAACAGAACGTTAGTTATGTCTGGTCCTCGGATCATCTACTTGGGAAAATTAACACTTCAATTTTTTTTTTGTGAGCACTAAACTAAAACTTGGTCGTGCTTGGCTCCTCGGACCCTATACCTTGTATATATCGATGTTTTATTAAATATTGGTTATCTTAATTATGTCTGATCCTCGGACAATCTATTCTTGGATCAACTTGTATCTAACGTGGATTTAGGCACAATTTTGCCATTCTAATCGCATATCTTAAAGACTCCCAAAAATAGTGATGAATAGATAGGAGTTCATAAGCATCACTTAAAGCATTTGCAACTATATTAAACATATTTGTTGTCTGGATCATGCTTGATTACTTCCTTAGAATT